>NW_027511005.1:0-29123 GCF_048772815.1 Callospermophilus lateralis | reverse complement strand
TGGGATTTGTGTACTGATATCAGCAACAAGTATCATCAATATTGGGTGAAAAAACATTTGCTGGTGTTTCGGAAACTCGTTATTTCTTAGAAGCTTGGCAACCCCTCTCAATGAAAGTGCTTTTCCACAGTCTGTGCTTTGGGCTAAGAGAAGAGGAAACAATCCATAGAGACAAAACTGAGAACGCTTTTATTTTTCAAGTTTCAAAGAGCTAGTACAAACCATGTTGGATTTAGAGTTCCAAATTCATCTGTCTATACAGGAGAGAACAGAGGGAAACCTAAATATAAAAACTGCTACTGTAGACGAACGCTTCAACCTAGAAGAACAAAATTGGTGAGCCAAGTGGGATTTGTGTACTGATCATTACCACAAAGTATCATCAAGACTGGGTGAAAAATATTTGCTGGTATTTTTGGAAACCGTTATTTCTTAGAAGCTTGACAACCCATCTCAATGTAAGTGCTTCCACAGTCTGTGCCTAGGGCTACTTGAAGACGAAACAAACCATAGAGACAAAAGAGAGAACCCCTTTATTTTGTCACGTTTCAAAGAGCCACTACAAACCATGTTGGATTTAGAGTTCCAAATTCATCTATCTATATAGGAGAGAACAGAGAGAAACCTAAATATAAAAACTGCTACTGTAGACGAACGCTTCAACCTAGAAGAACAAAATTTGGTGAGCCAAATGGGATTTGTGTACTGATCATTAGCAACAAGTATCATCAAGATTGGGTGAAAAAATATTTGCTGGTATTTCGGAAACTCGTTATTTCTTAGAAGCGTGGCAATCCCTCTCAATGAAAGTGGTTTTCCTCAGTCTGTGCCTAGGGCTACTTGAAGAGGAAACAAACCACAGAGACAAAACTCAGAACTCCTTTATTTTGTCAAGTTTCAAAGAGCTACTACAAACCATGTTGGATTTAGAGTTCCAAATTCATATATCTATATACGAGAGAACAGAGGGTAACCTAGATATAAGAACTGCTACTGTAGACGAACGCTTCAACCTAGAAGAGCAAAATTTGGTGAGTCAAGTGGGATTTGTGTACTGATCATTAGCAACAAGTATCATCAAGATTGGGTGAAAAAATATTTGCTGGTATTTCGGAAACTCGTAATTTCTTAGAAGCTTGGCAACCCCTCTCAATGAAAGTGCTTTTCCTCAGTCTGTGACTACGGCTACTTGAAGAGGAAACAAACCATAGAGACAAAACTGAGAACTCCTTTATTTTGTCAAGTTTCAAAGAGCTACTACAAACCATGTTGGATTTAGAGTTCCAAGTTCATCTATCTATATAGGAGAGAACAGAGGGAAACCTAAATATAAAAACTGCAACTGTAGACGAACGCTTCAACCTAGAAGAACAAAATTTGGTGAGCCAAGTGGGATTTGTGTACTGATCATTACCACCAAGTATCATCAAGATTGGGTGAAAAAATATTTGCTGGTATTTCGGAAACCCGTTATTTCTTAGAAGCTTGACAACCCCTCTCAATGAAAGTGCTTTTCCACAGTCTGTGCCTAGGGCTACTTGACGAGGAAACAAACCATAGAGACAAAACTGAGAACTCCTTTATTTTGTCAAGTTTCAAAGAGCTACTACAAACCATGTTGGATTTAGAGTTCCAAATTCATCTATCTATATAGGAGAGAACAGAGGGAAACCTAAATATAAAAACCCCTACTGTAGACGAAAGCTTCAAACTAGAAGAACAAAATTTGGTGAGCCAAGTGGGATTTGTGTACTGATCATTAGCAACAAGTATCATCAATATTGGGTGAAAAAATATTTGCTGGTGTTTCGGAAACTCGTTATTTCTTAGAAGCTTGGCAACCCCTCTCAATGAAAGTGCTTTTCCACAGTCTGTGCTTAGGGCTAAGAGAAGAGGAAACAATCCATAGAGACAAAACTGAGAACGCTTTTATTTTTCAAGTTTCAAAGTGCTAGTACAAACCATGTTGGATTTAGAGTTCCAAATTCATCTATCTATACAGGAGAGAACAGAGGGAAACCTAAATATAAAAACTGCTACTGTAGACGAACGCTTCAACCTAGAAGAACAAAATTGGTGAGCCAAGTGGGATTTGTGTACTGATCATTACCACAAAGTATCATCAAGACTGGGTGAAAAAATATTTGCTGGTATTTGGAAACCGTTATTTCTTAGAAGCTTGACAACCCATCTCAATGTAAGTGCTTCCACAGTCTGTGCCTAGGGCTACTTGAATACGAAACAAACCATAGAGACAAAACAGAGAACTCCTTTATTTTGTCACGTTTCAAAGAGCCACTACAAACCATGTTGGATTTAGAGTTCCAAATTCATCTATCTATATAGGAGAGAACAGAGGGAAACCTAAATATAAAAACTGCTACTGTAGACGAAAGCTTCAAACTAGAAGAACAAAATTTGGTGAGCCAAGTGGGATTTGTGTACTGATCATTACCACCAAGTATCATCAAGATTGGGTGAAAAAATATATGCTGGTATTTCGGAAACTTGTAATTTCTTAGAAGCTTGGCGACCACTCTCAATGAAAGTGCTTTTCCATAGTCTGTGCCTAGGGCTACTTGAGGAGGAAACAAACCATTGAGGCAAAACTGAGAACTCCTTTATTTTGTCAAGTTTCAAAGAGCTACTGCAAACCATGTTGGATTTAGAGTTCCAAATTCATATATCTATATAGGAGAGAAGAGAGGGAAACCTAAATATAAAAACTGCTACTATAGACGAACGCTTCAATGTAGAAGAACAAAATTTGGTGAGCCAAGTGGGATTTGTGTACTGATCATTACCACCAAGTATCAACAAGATTGGGTGAAAAAATATTTGCTGGTATTTCGGAACCTCGTCATTTCTTAGAAGCTTGGCAACCCCTCTCAATGAAAGTGCTTTTCCACAGTCTGTGCCTAGGGCTACTTGAATAGGAAACAAACCACACAGACAAACTCAGAACTCCTTTATTTTGTGAAGTTTCAAAGAGCTACTACAAACCATGTTGGATTTAGAGTTCCAAATTCATCTATCTATATAGGAGAGAACAGAGGGAAACCTAAATATAAAAACTGATACTGTAGACGAAAGCTTCAAACTAGAAGAACAAAATTTGGTGAGCCAAGTGGGATCTGTGTACTGATCATTACCACCAAGTATCATCAAGATTGGGTGAAAAAATATTTGCTGGTATTTCGGAAACTTGTAATTTCATAGAAGCTTGGCAACCACTCTCAATGAAAGTGCTTTCCACAGTCTTCGCCTAGGGCTACTTGAGGAGGAAACAAACCATTGAGACAAAACTGAGAACTCCTTTATTTTGTCAAGTTTCAAAGAGCTACTACAAACCATGTTGGATTTAGAGTTCCAAATTCATCTATCTATAAAGGAGAGAACAGAGGGAAACCTAAATATAAAAACTGCTACTGTAGACGAACGCTTCAATCTAGAAGAGCAAAATTTGGTGAGCTAAGTGGGATCTGTGTACTGATAATTACCACCAAGTATCATCAAGATTGGGTGAAAAAAATATTTGCTGGTATTTCGGAAACTCGTTATTTCTTAGAAGCTTGGCAACCCATCTCAATGAAAGTGCTTCCACAGTCTGTGCCTTGGGCTACTTGAAGACAAAACAAACCATAGAGACAAAACTGAGAACTCCTTTATTTTGTCAAGTTTCAAAGAGCTACTACAAACCATGTTGGATTTAGAGTTCCAAATTCATCTATCTATATATGAGAGAACAGAGGGAAACCTAAATATAAAAACTGCTACTGTAGATGAACGCTTCAACCTAGAAGAACAGAATTTGGTGAGCCAAGTGGGATTTGTGTACTGATCATTACCACCAAATATCATCAAGATTGGGTGAAAAAATATTTGCTGGTATTTCGGAAACTCGTTATTTCTTAGAAGCGTGGCAACCCCTCTCAATGAAAGTGGTTTTCCACAGTCTGTGCCTAGGGCTACTTGAAGAGGAAACAAACAACAGAGATAAAACTCAGAATTCCTTTATTTTGTGAAGTTTCAAAGAGCTACTACAAACCATGTTGGATTTAGAGTTCCAAATTCATCTATCTATATATGAGAGAACAGAGGGAAACCTAAATATAAAAACTGCTACTGTAGATGAACGCTTCAACCTAGAAGAACAGAATTTGGTGAGCCAAGTGGGATTTGTGTACTGATCATCAGCAACAAGTATCATCAATATTGGGTGAAAAAACATTTGCTGGTGTTTCGGAAACTCGTTATTTCTTAGAAGCTTGGCAACCCCTCTCAATGAAAGTGCTTTTCCACAGTCTGTGCTTAGGGCTAAGAGAAGAGGAAACAATCCATAGAGACAAAACTGAGAACGCTTTTATTTTTCAAGTTTCAAAGAGCTAGTACAAACCATGTTGGATTTAGAGTTCCAAATTCATCTGTCTATACAGGAGAGAACAGAGGGAAACCTAAATATAAAAACTGCTACTGTAGACGAACGCTTCAACCTAGAAGAACAAAATTGGTGAGCCAAGTGGGATTTGTGTACTGATCATTACCACAAAGTATCATCAAGACTGGGTGAAAAAATATTTGCTGGTATTTTGGAAACCGTTATTTCTTAGAAGCTTGACAACCCATCTCAATGTAAGTGCTTCCACAGTCTGTGCCTAGGGCTACTTGAAGACGAAACAAACCATAGAGACAAAAGAGAGAACTCCTTTATTTTGTCACGTTTCAAAGAGCCACTACAAACCTTGTTGGATTTAGAGTTCCAAATTCATCTATCTATATAGGAGAGAACAGAGAGAAACCTAAATATAAAAACTGCTACTGTAGACGAACGCTTCAACCTAGAAGAACAAAATTTGGTGAGCCAAATGGGATTTGTGTACTGATCATTAGCAACAAGTATCATCAAGATTGGGTGAAAAAATATTTGCTGGTATTTCGGAAACTCGTTATTTCTTAGAAGCGTGGCAATCCCTCTCAATGAAAGTGGTTTTCCTCAGTCTGTGCCTAGGGCTACTTGAAGAGGAAACAAACCACAGAGACAAAACTCAGAACTCCTTTATTTTGTCAAGTTTCAAAGAGCTACTACAAACCATGTTGGATTTAGAGTTCCAAATTCATATATCTATATACGAGAGAACAGAGGGTAACCTAGATATAAGAACTGCTACTGTAGACGAACGCTTCAACCTAGAAGAGCAAAATTTGGTGAGTCAAGTGGGATTTGTGTACTGATCATTAGCAACAAGTATCATCAAGATTGGGTGAAAAAATATTTGCTGGTATTTCGGAAACTCGTAATTTCTTAGAAGCTTGGCAACCCCTCTCAATGAAAGTGCTTTTCCTCAGTCTGTGACTACGGCTACTTGAAGAGGAAACAAACCATAGAGACAAAACTGAGAACTCCTTTATTTTGTCAAGTTTCAAAGAGCTACTACAAACCATGTTGGATTTAGAGTTCCAAGTTCATCTATCTATATAGGAGAGAACAGAGGGAAACCTAAATATAAAAACTGCAACTGTAGACGAACGCTTCAACCTAGAAGAACAAAATTTGGTGAGCCAAGTGGGATTTGTGTACTGATCATTACCACCAAGTATCATCAAGATTGGGTGAAAAAATATTTGCTGGTATTTCGGAAACCCGTTATTTCTTAGAAGCTTGACAACCCCTCTCAATGAAAGTGCTTTTCCACAGTCTGTGCCTAGGGCTACTTGACGAGGAAACAAACCATAGAGACAAAACTGAGAACTCCTTTATTTTGTCAAGTTTCAAAGAGCTACTACAAACCATGTTGGATTTAGAGTTCCAAATTCATCTATCTATATAGGAGAGAACAGAGGGAAACCTAAATATAAAAACCCCTACTGTAGACGAAAGCTTCAAACTAGAAGAACAAAATTTGGTGAGCCAAGTGGGATTTGTGTACTGATCATTAGCAACAAGTATCATCAATATTGGGTGAAAAAATATTTGCTGGTGTTTCGGAAACTCGTTATTTCTTAGAAGCTTGGCAACCCCTCTCAATGAAAGTGCTTTTCCACAGTCTGTGCTTAGGGCTAAGAGAAGAGGAAACAATCCATAGAGACAAAACTGAGAACGCTTTTATTTTTCAAGTTTCAAAGTGCTAGTACAAACCATGTTGGATTTAGAGTTCCAAATTCATCTATCTATACAGGAGAGAACAGAGGGAAACCTAAATATAAAAACTGCTACTGTAGACGAACGCTTCAACCTAGAAGAACAAAATTGGTGAGCCAAGTGGGATTTGTGTACTGATCATTACCACAAAGTATCATCAAGACTGGGTGAAAAAATATTTGCTGGTATTTTGGAAACCGTTATTTCTTAGAAGCTTGACAACCCATCTCAATGTAAGTGCTTCCACAGTCTGTGCCTAGGGCTACTTGAATACGAAACAAACCATAGAGACAAAACAGAGAACTCCTTTATTTTGTCACGTTTCAAAGAGCCACTACAAACCATGTTGGATTTAGAGTTCCAAATTCATCTATCTATATAGGAGAGAACAGAGGGAAACCTAAATATAAAAACTGCTACTGTAGACGAAAGCTTCAAACTAGAAGAACAAAATTTGGTGAGCCAAGTGGGATTTGTGTACTGATCATTACCACCAAGTATCATCAAGATTGGGTGAAAAAATATATGCTGGTATTTCGGAAACTTGTAATTTCTTAGAAGCTTGGCGACCACTCTCAATGAAAGTGCTTTTCCACAGTCTGTGCCTAGGGCTACTTGAGGAGGAAACAAACCATTGAGGCAAAACTGAGAACTCCTTTATTTTGTCAAGTTTCAAAGAGCTACTGCAAACCATGTTGGATTTAGAGTTCCAAATTCATATATCTATATAGGAGAGAAGAGAGGGAAACCTAAATATAAAAACTGCTACTGTAGACGAACGCTTCAATGTAGAAGAACAAAATTTGGTGAGCCAAGTGGGATTTGTGTACTGATCATTACCACCAAGTATCAACAAGATTGGGTGAAAAAATATTTGCTGGTATTTCGGAAACATGTAATTTCTTAGAAGCTTGGATACCCCTCTCAATTAAAGTGCTTTTCCACAGTCTGTGCCTAGGGCTACTTGAAGAGGAAACAAACCATAGAGACAAAACTGAGAACTCCTTTATTTTGTCAAGTTTCAAAGAGCTACTAAAAACCATGTTGGATTTAGAGTTCCAAATTCATCTATCTATATATGAGAGAACAGAGGGAAACCTAAATATAAAAACTGCTACTGTAGATGAACGCTTCAACCTAGAAGAACAGAATTTGGTGAGCCAAGTGGGATTTATGTACTGATCATCAGCAACAAGTATCATCAAGATTGGCTGAAAAAATATTTGCTGGTATTTCGTAAACTCGTTAATTCTTAGAAGCTTGGCAACCCCTCTCAATGAAAGTGCTTTTCCACAGACTGTGACTAGGGCTACTTGAAGAGGAAACAAACCATAGAAACAAAACTGACAACTCCTTTATTATGTCAAGTTTCAAAGAGCTACTACAAACCATGTTGGATTTAGAGTTCCAAATTCATATATCTATATAGGAGAGAACAGAGGGTAACCTAGATATAAAAACTGCTACTGTAGACGAACGCTTCAACCTAGAAGAGCAAAATTTGGTGAGTCAAGTGGGATTTGTGTACTGATCATTAGCAACAAGTATCATCAAGATTGGGTGAAAAAATATTTGCTGGTATTTCGGAAACTCGTAATTTCTTAGAAGCTTGGCAACCCCTCTCAATGAAAGTGCTTTTCCTCAGTCTGTGACTACGGCTACTTGAAGAGGAAACAAACCATAGAGACAAAACTGAGAACTCCTTTATTTTGTCAAGTTTCAAAGAGCTACTACAAACCATGTTGGATTTAGGGTTCCAAATTCATGTATCTATATAGGAGAGAACACAGGGAAATTAAATATAAAAACTGCTACTGTAGATGAACGCTTCAACCAAGAAGAACAGAATTTGGTGAGCCAAGTGGGATTTGTGTACTGATCATCAGCAACAAGTATCATCAAGATTGGCTGAAAAAATATTTGCTGGTATTTCGGAAACTCGTTATTTCTTAGAAGCTTGGCAACCACTCTCAATGAAAGTGCTTTTCCACAGTCTTCGCCTAGGGCTACTTGAGGAGGAAACAAACCATTGAGACAAAACTGAGAACTCCTTTATTTTTTCAAGTTTCAAAGAGCTACTACAAACCATGTTGGATTTAGAGTTCCAAATTCTTCTATCTATAAAGGAGAGAACAGAGGGAAACCTAAAAATAAAAACTGCTACTGTAGACGAACGCTTCAACGTAGAAGAACAAAATTTGGTGAGCCAAGTGGGATTTGTGTACTGATCATTACCACCAAGTATCATCGAGATTGGGTTAAAAAATATTTGCTGGTATTTCGGAAACTCGTTATTTCTTAGAAGCGTGGCAACACCTCTCAATGAAAGTGGTTTTCCACAGTCTGTGCCTAGGGCTACTTGAAGAGGAAACAAACAACAGAGATAAAACTCAGAATTCCTTTATTTTGTGAAGTTTCAAAGAGCTACTACAAACCATGTTGGATTTAGAGTTCCAAATTCATCTAGCTATATAGGAGAGAGCAGAGGGAAACCTAAATATAAAAACTGCTACTGTAGACGAACGCTTCAACCTAGAAGAACACAATTTGGTGAGCCAAGTGGGATTTGTGTACTGATCATTACCCCCAATTATCATCAAGTTTGGGTGAAAAAATATTTGCTGGTATTTCGGAAACTCGTCATTTCTTAGAAGCTTGGCAACCCCTCTCAATGAAAGTGCTTTTCCACAGTCTGTGCCTAGGCTACTTGAAGAGGAAACAAACCACAGAGACAAAACTCAGAACTCCTTTATTTTGTCAAGTTTCAAAGAGCTACTACAAACCATGTTGGATTTAGAGTTCCAAATTCATCTATCTATATAGGAGAGAACAGAGGGAAACCTAAATATAAAAACCGCTACTGTAGACGAAAGCTTCAAACTAGAAGACAAAATTTGGTGAGCCAAGTGGGATTTGTGTACTGATCATTAGCAACAAGTATCATCAATATTGGGTGAAAAAATATTTGCTGGTGTTTCGGAAAACTCGTTATTTCTTAGAAGCTTGGCAACCCCTCTCAATGAAAGTGCTTTTCCACAGTCTGTGCCTAGGGCTAAGAGAAGAGGAAACAATCCATAGAGACAAAACTGAGAACGCTTTTATTTTTCAAGTTTCAAAGAGCTAGTACAAACCATGTTGGATTTAGAGTTCCAAATTCATCTATCTATACAGGAGAGAACAGAGGGAAACCTAAATATAAAAAGTGCTACTGTAGACGAACGCTTCAACCTAGAAGAACAAAATTTGGTGAACCAAGTGGGATTTGTGTACTGATCATTACCACAAAGTATCATCAAGATTGGGTGAAAAAATATTTGCTGGTATTTCGGAAACTCGTTATTTCTTAGAAGCTTGCCAACCCCTCTCAATGAAAGTGCTTTTCCACAGTCTGTGCCTTGGGCTACAAGAAGAGGAAACAAACCATACAGACAAAACTGAGAACTCCTTTATTTTGTCAAGTTTCAAAGAGCTACTACAAACCATGTTGGATTTAGAGTTCCAAATTCATCTGTCTAAATAGGAGAGAACAGAGGGTAACCTAAATATAAAAACTGCTAATGTAGACGAATGCTTCAACCTAGAAGAACAAAATTTGGTGAGCAAAGTGGGATTTCTGTACTGATCATTACCACCAAGTATCATCAAGATTGGGTCAAAAAATATTTGCTGGTATTTCGGAAACTCGTTATTTCTTAGAAGCTTGGCAACCCCTCTCAATGAAAGTGCTTTTCCAGAGTCTGTGCCTAGGGCTACAAGAAGAGGAAACAAAACATACAGACAAAACTGAGAACTCCTTTATTTTGTGAAGTTTCAAAGAGCTACTACAAACCATGTTGGATTTAGAGTTCCAAATTCATCTATCTATATAGGAGAGAACAGAGGGAAACCTAAATATAAAAACTGCTACTGTAGACGAACGCTTCAACCTAGAAGAACAAAATTTGGTGAGCCAAGTGGGATTTGTGTACTGATCATTACCCCCAATTATCATGAAGATTGGGTGAAAAAATATTTGCTGGTATTTCGGAACCTCGTCATTTCTTAGAAGCTTGGCAACCCCTCTCAATGAAAGTGCTTTTCCACAGTCTGTGCCTAGGGCTACTTGAAGAGGAAACAAACCACAGAGACAAAACTCAGAACTCCTTTATTTTGTGAAGTTTCAAAGAGCTACTACAAACCATGTTGGATTTAGAGTTCCAAATTCATCTATCTATATAGGAGAGAACAGAGGGAAACCTAAATATAAAAACTGATACTGTAGACGAAAGCTTCAAACTAGAAGAACAAAATTTGGTGAGCCAAGTGGGATCTGTGTACTGATCATTACCACCAAGTATCATCAAGATTGGGTGAAAAAATATTTGCTGGTATTTCGGAAACTTGTAATTTCATAGAAGCTTGGCAACCACTCTCAATGAAAGTGCTTTTCCACAGTCTTCGCCTAGGGCTACTTGAGGAGGAAACAAACCATTGAGACAAAACTGAGAACTCCTTTATTTTGTCAAGTTTCAAAGAGCTACTACAAACCATGTTGGATTTAGAGTTCCAAATTCATCTATCTATAAAGGAGAGAACAGAGGGAAACCTAAATATAAAAACTGCTACTGTAGACGAACGCTTCAACCTAGAAGAGCAAAATTTGGTGAGCTAAGTGGGATCTGTGTACTGATCATTACCACCAAGTATCATCAAGATTGGGTGAAAAAATATTTGCTGGTATTTCGGAAACTCGTTATTTCTTAGAAGCTTGGCAACCCATCTCAATGAAAGTGCTTCCACAGTCTGTGCCTTGGGCTACTTGAAGACAAAACAAACCATAGAGACAAAACTAGAACTCCTTTATTTTGTCAAGTTTCAAAGAGCTACTACAATCCATGTTGGAATTAGAATTCCAAATTCATCTATCTATATAGGAGAGAACAGAGAGAAACCTAAATATAAAAACTGCTACTGTAGACGAACGCTTCAACTTAGAAGAACAAAATTTGGTGAGCCAAGTGGGATTTGTGTACTGATCATTAGCAACAAGTATCATCAAGATTGGGTGAAAAAATATTTGCTGGTATTTCGGAAACTCGTTATTTCTTAGAAGCTTGGCAACCCCTCTCAATGAAAGTGCTTTTCCACAGTCTGTGCCTAGGGCTTATTGAAGAGGAAACAAACCATAGAAACAAAACTGAGAACTCCTTTATTTTGTCAAGTTTCAAAGAGCTACTACAAACCATGTTGGATTTAGAGTTCCAAATTCATCTATCTATATAGGAGAGAACAGAGGGAAACCTAAATATAAAAACTGATACTGTAGACGAAAGCTTCAAACTAGAAGAAAAAAATTTGGTGAGCCAAGTGGGATTTGTGTACTGATCATTACCACCAAGTATCATCAAGATTGGGTGAAAAAATATTTGCTGGTATTTCGGAAACTTGTAATTTCATAGAAGCTTGGCAACCACTCTCAATGAAAGTGCTTTTCCACAGTCTTCGCCTAGGGCTACTTGAGGAGGAAACAAACCATTGAGACAAAACTGAAAACTCCTTTATTTTGTCAAGTTTCAAAGAGCTACTACAAACCATGTTGGATTTAGAGTTCCAAATTCTTCTATCTATAAAGGAGAGAACAGAGGGAAACCTAAAAATAAAAACTGCTACTGTAGACGAACGCTTCAACGTAGAAGAACAAAATTTGGTGAGCCAAGTGGGATTTGTGTACTGATCATTACCACCAAGTATCATCGAGATTGGGTGAAAAAATATTTGCTGGTATTTCGGAAACTCGTTATTTCTTAGAAGCGTGGCAACCCCTCTCAATGAAAGTGGTTTTCCACAGTCTGTGCCTAGGGCTACTTGAAGAGGAAACAAACCACAGAGATAAAACTCAGAATTCCTTTATTTTGTGAAGTTTCAAAGAGCTACTACAAACCATGTTGGATTTAGAGTTCCAAATTCATCTAGCTATATAGGAGAGAACAGAGGGAAACCTAAATATAAAAACTGCTACTGTAGACGAACGCTTCAACCTAGAAGAACAAAATATGGTGAGCCAAGTGGGATTTGTGTACTGATCATTACCCCCAATTATCATCAAGATTGGGTGAAAAAATATTTGCTGGTATTTCCGAAACTCGTCATTTCTTAGAAGCTTGGCAACCCGTCTCAATGAAAGTGCTTTTCCACAGTCTGTGCCTAGGGCTACTTGAAGAGGAAACAAACCACAGAGACAAAACTCAGAACTCCTTTATTTTGTGAAGTTTCAAAGAGCTACTACAAACCATGTTGGATTTAGAGTTCCAAATTCACCTATCTATATAGGAGAGAACAGAGGGAAACCTAAATATAAAAACTGCTACTGTAAATGAACGCTTCAACCTAGAAGAACAGAATTTGGTGAGCCAAGTGGGATTTGTGTACTGATCATCAGCAACAAGTATCATCAAGATTGGCTGAAAAAATATTTGCTGGTATTTCGGAAACTCGTTATTTCTTAGAAGCTTGTCAACCCCTCTCAATGAAAGTGCTTTTCCACAGTCTGTGCCTAGGGCTACTTGAAGAAGAAACAAACCATAGAAACAAAACTGACAACTCCTTCATTTTGTCAAGTTTCAAAGAGCTACTACAAACCATGTTGGATTTAGAGTTCCAAATTCATATATCTATATACGAGAGAACAGAGGGTAACCTAGATATAAAAACTGCTACTGTAGACGAACGCTTCAACCTAGAAGAGCAAAATTTGGTGAGTCAAGTGGGATTTGTGTACTGATCATTAGCAACAAGTATCATCAAGATTGCCTGAAAAAATATTTGCTGGTATTTCGGAAACTCGTAATTTCTTAGAAGCTTGGCAACCCCTCTCAATGAAAGTGCTTTTCCTCAGTCTGTGACTACGGCTACTTGAAGAGGAAACAAACCATAGAGACAAAACTGAGAACTCCTTTATTTTGTCAAGTTTCAAAGAGCTACTACAAACCATGTTGGATTTAGAGTTCCAAATTCATCTATCTATATAGGAGAGAACAGAGGGAAACCTAAATATAAAAACTGCTACTGTAGACGACCGCTTCAACCTAGAAGAACAAAATTTGGTGAGCCAAGTGGGATTTGTGTACTGATCATTACCACCAAGTATCATCAAGATTGGGTGAAAAAATATTTGCTGGTATTTCGGAAACCCGTTATTTCTTAGAAGCTTGGCAACCCCTTTCAATGAAAGTGCTTTTCCACAGTCTGTGCCTAGGGCTACTTGAAGAGGAAACAAACCATAGAGACAAAACTGAGAACTCCTTTATTTTGTCAAGTTTCAAAGAGCTACTACAAACCATGTTGGATTTAGAGTTTCAAATTCATCTATCTATATAGGAGAGAACAGAGGGAAACCTAAATATAAAAACCGCTACTGTAGACGAAAGCTTCAAACTAGAAGAACAAAATTTGGTGAGCCAAGTGGGATTTGTGTACTGATCATTAGCAACAAGTATCATCAATATTGGGTGAAAAAATATTTGCTGGTGTTTCGGAAACTCGTTATTTCTTAGAAGCTTGGCAACCCCTCTCAATGAAAGTGCTTTTCCACTGTCTGTGCCTAGGGCTAAGAGAAGAGGAAACAATCCATTGAGACAAAACTGAGAATGCTTTTATTTTTCAAGTTTCAAAGAGCTAGTACAAACCATGTTGGATTTAGAGTTCCAAATTCATCTATCTATACAGGAGAGAACAGAGGGAAACCTAAATATAAAAAGTGCTACTGTAGACGAACGCTTCAACCTAGAAGAACAAAATTTGGTGAGCCAAGTGGGATTTGTGTACTGATCATTAACACAAAGTATCATCAAGATTGGGTGAAAAAATATTTGCTGGTATTTCGGAAACTCGTAATTTCTTAGAAGCTTGGCAACCCCTCTCAATGAAAGTGCTTTTCCACAGTCTGTGCCTAGGGCTACTTGAAGAGGAAACAAACCATAGAGACAAAACTGAGAACTCCTTTATTTTGTCAATTGTCAAAGAGCTACTTAAAACCATGTTGAATTTAGAGTTCCAAATTCATCTATCTAAATAGGAGAGAACAGAGGGAACCCTAAATATAAAAACTGCTACTGTAGACGAATGCTTCAACCTAGAAGAACAAAATTTGGTGAGCAAAGTGGGATTTCTGTACTGATCATTACCACCAAGTATCATCAAGATTGGGTGAAAAAATATTTGCTGGTATTTCGGAAACTCGTTATTTCTTAGAAGCTTGGCAACCCCTCTCAATGAAAGTGCTTTTCCACAGTCTGTGCCTAGGGCTACAAGAAGAGGAAACAAACCATAGAGACAAAACTGAGAACTCCTTTATTTTGTGAAGTTTCAAAGAGCTTCTACAAACCATGTTTGATTTAGAGTTCCAAATTCATCTAGCTATATAGGAGAGAACAGAGGGAAACCTAAATATAAAAACTGCTACTGTAGACGAACGCTTCAACCTAGAAGAACAGAATTTGGTGAGCCAAGTGGGATTTGTGTACTGATCTTCAGCAACAAGTATCATCAAGATTGGCTGAAAAAATATTTGCTCGTATTTCGGAAACTCGTAATTCCTTAGAAGCTTGGCAACCCCTCTCAATGAAAGTGGTTTTCCACAGTCTGTGCCTAGGGCTACTTGAAGAGGAAACATATCGTAGAGACAAAACTGAGAACTCCTTTATTTTGTCAAGTTTCAAAGAGCTACTAAAAACCATGTTGGATTTAGAGTTCCAAATTCATCTGTCTAAATAGGAGAGAACAGAGGGAAACCTAAATATAAAAACTGCTACTGTAGACGAATGCTTCAACCTAGAAGAACAAAATTTGGTGAGCAAAGTGGGATTTCTGTACTGATCATTACCACCAAGTATCATCAAGATTGGGTCAAAAAATATTTGCTGGTATTTCGGAAACTCGTTATTTCTTAGAAGCTTGGCAACCGCTCTCAATGAAAGTGCTTTTCCACAGTCTGTGCCTAGGTCTACAAGAAGAGGAAACAAAACATACAGACAAAACTGAGAACTCCTTTATTTTGTGAAGTTTCAAAGAGCTACTACAAACCATGTTGGATTTAGAGTTCCAAATTCATCTATCTATATAGGATAGAACAGAGGGAAACCTAAATATAAAAACTGCTACTTTAGACGAACGCTTCAACCTAGAAGAACAAAATTTGGTGAGCTAAGTGGGATCTGTGTACTGATCATTACCACCAAGTATCATCAAGATTGGGTGAAAAAATATTTGCTGGTATTTCGGAAACTCGTTATTTCTTAGAAGCTTGGCAACCCATCTCAATGAAAGTGCTTCCACAGTCTGTGCCTTGGGCTACTTGAAGACAAAACAAACCATAGAGACAAAACTGAGAACTCCTTTATTTTGTCAAGTTTCAAAGAGCTACTACAATCCATGTTGGAATTAGAATTCCAAATTCATCTATCTATATAGGAGAGAACAGAGAGAAACCTAAATATAAAAACTGCTACTGTAGACGAACGCTTCAACTTAGAAGAACAAAATTTGGTGAGCCAAGTGGGATTTGTGTACTGATCAAGAGCAACAAGTATCATCAAGATTGGGTGAAAAAATATTTGCTGGTATTTCGGAAACTCGTTATTTCTTAGAAGCTTGGCAACCCCTCTCAATGAAAGTGCTTTTCCACAGTCTGTGCCTAGGGCTTATTGAAGAGGAAACAAACCATAGAAACAAAACTGAGAACTCCTTTATTTTGTGAAGTTTCAAAGAGCTACTACAAACCATGTTGGATTTAGAGTTCCAAATTCATCTATCTATATATGAGAGAACAGAGGGAAACCTAAATATAAAAACTGATACTGTAGACGAAAGCTTCAAACTAGAAGAACAAAATTTGGTGAGCCAAGTGGGATTTGTGTACTGATCATTACCACCAAGTATCATCAAGATTGGGTGAAAAAATATTTGCTGGTATTTCGGAAACTTGTAATTTCATAGAAGCTTGGCAACCACTCTCAATGAAAGTGCTTTTCCACAGTCTTCGCCTAGGGCTACTTGAGGAGGAAACAAACCATTGAGACAAAACTGAGAACTCCTTTATTTTGTCAAGTTTCAAGGAGCTACTACAAACCATGTTGGATTTAGAGTTCCAAATTCATCTATCTATATAGGAGAGAACAGAGGGAAACCTAAATATATAAACTGCTACTGTAGACGAACGCTTCAACGTAGAAGAACAAAATTTGGTGAGCCAAGTGGGATTTGTGTACTGATCATTACCACCAAGTATCATCGAGATTGGGTGAAAAAATAATTGCTGGTATTTCGGAAACTCGTTATTTCTTAGAAGCGTGGCAACACCTCTCAATGAAAGTGGTTTTCCACAGTCTGTGCCTAGGGCTACTTGAAGAGGAAACAAACCACAGAGATAAAACTCAGAATTCCTTTATTTTGTGAAGTTTCAAAGAGCTACTACAAACCATGTTGGATTTAGAGTTCCAAATTCATCTAGCTATATAGGAGAGAACAGAGGGAAACCTAAATATAAAAACTGCTACTGTAGACGAACGCTTCAACCTAGAAGAACACAATTTGGTGAGCCAAGTGGGATTTGTGTACTGATCATTACCCCCAATTATCATCAAGATTGGGTGAAAAAATATTTGCTGGTATTTCGGAAACTCGTCATTTCTTAGAAGCTTGGCAACCCCTCTCAATGAAAGTGCTTTTCCACAGTCTGTGCCTAGGGCTACTTGAAGAGGAATCAAACCATAGGGACAAAACTGAGAACTCCTTTATTTTGTCAAGTTTCAAAGAGCTACTACAAACCATGTTGGATTTAGAGTTCCAAATTCATCTATCTATAAAGGAGAGAACAGAGGGAAACCTAAATATAAAAACTGCTACTGTAGACGAACGCTTCAACCTAGAAGAACAAAATTTGGTGAGCCAAGTGGGATTTCTGTACTGATCCTTACCACCAAGTATCATCAAGATTGGGTGAAAAAATATTTGCTGGTATTTCGGAAATTCGTAATATCTTAGCAGCTTGGCAACCCCTCTCAATGAAAGTGCTTTTCCACAGTCTGTGCCTAGGGCTACTTGAAGAGGAATCAAACCATAGGGACAAAACTGAGAACTCCTTTATTTTGTCAAGTTTCAAAGAGCTACTACAAACCATGTTGGATTTAGAGTTCCAAATTCATCTATCTATATATGAGAGAACAGAGGGAAACCTAAATATAAAAACTGCTACTGTAGACGAACGCTTCAACCTAGAAGAACAAAATTTGGTGAGCCAAGTGCGATCTGTATACTGATCATTACCACCAAGTATCATCAAGATTGGTTGAAAAAATTTTTGCTGGTATTTCGGAAACTCGTTATTTCTTAGAAGCTTGGCAACCCCTCTCAATGAAAGTGCTTTTCCACAGTCTGTGCCTAGGGCTACTTGAAGAGGAAACAAACCATAGAGACAAAACTGAGAACTCCTTTATTTTTTCATGTTTCAAAGAGCTACTACAATCCATGTTGGATTTAGAGTTCCAAATTCATCTATCTATAGAGGAGAGAACAGAGGGAAACCTAAATATAAAAACTGCTACTGTAGAAGAACGCTTCAACCTAGAAGAACAAAATTTAGTGAGCCAAGAGGGATTTGTGTACTGATCATTACCACCAAGTATCATCAAGATTGGGTGAAAAAATATATGCTGGTATTTCGAAAACTTGTAATTTCTTAGAAGCTTGGATACCCCTCTCAATGAAAGTGCTTTTCCACAGTCTGTGCCTAGGGCTACATGAAGAGGAAACAAACGATAGAAACAAAATTGAGAACTCCTTTATTTTGCTAAGTTTCAAAGAGCTACTACAAACCATGTTGGATTTAGAGTTCCAAATTCATCTATCTATATATGAGAGAACAGAGTGAAACCTAAATATAAAAACTGCTACTGTAGACGAACGCTTCAACCTAGAAGAACAAAATTTTGTGAGCCAAGTGGGATTTGTGTACTGATCATTACCACCAAGTATCATCAAGATTGGGCGAAAAAACATTTGCTGGTATTTTGGAAACTCGTTATTTCTTAGAATCTTGGCAACCCCTCTCAATGAAAGTGCTTTTCCACAGTCTGTCCCTAGGGCTACTTGAAGAGGGAACAAACCATAGAGACAAAACTGAGAACTCCTTTATTTTGTCAAGATTCAAAGAGCTACTACAAACCATGTTGGATTTAGAGTTCCAAATTCATCTATCTATACAGGAGAGAACAGAGGGAAACCTAAATATAAAAACTGATACTGTAGACGAAAGCTTCAAACTAGAAGAACAAAATTTGGTGAGCCAAGTGGGATCTGTGTACTGATAATTACCACCAAGAATCATCAAGATTGGGTGAAAAAATATTTGCTGGTATTTCGGAAACTTGTAATTTCATAGAAGCTTGGCAACCACTCTCAATGAAAGTGCTTTTTCACAGTCTTCGCCTAGGGTTACTTGAGGAGGAAACAAACCATTGAGACAAACTGAGAACTCCTTTATTTTGTCAAGTTTCAAAGAGCTACTACAAACCATGTTGGATTTAGAGTTCCAAATTCATCTATCTATAAAGGAGAGAACAGAGGGAAACCTAAATATAAAAACTGCTACTGTAGAAGAACGCTTCAACCTAGAAGAGCAAAATTTGGTGAGCTAAGTGGGATCTGTGTACTGATCATTACCACCAAGTATCATCAAGATTGGGTGAAAAAATATTTGCTGGTATTTCGGAAACTCGTTATTTCTTAGAAGCTTGGCAACACATCTCAATGAAAGTGCTTCCACAGTCTGTGCCTTGGGCTACTTGAAGACAAAACAAACCATAGAGACAAAACTGAGAACTCCTTTATTTTGTCAAGTTTCAAAGAGCTACTACAATCCATGTTGGAATTAGAATTCCAAATTCATCTATCTATATAGGAGAGAACAGAGAGAAACCTAAATATAAAAACTGCTACTGTAGACGAACGCTTCAACTTAGAAGAACAAAATTTGGTGAGCCAAGTGGGATTTGTGTACTGATCATTAGCAACAAGTATCATCAAGATTGGGTGAAAAAATATTTGCTGGTATTTCAGAAACTCGTTATTTCTTAGAAGCTTGGCAACCCCTCTCAATGAAAGTGCTTTTCCACAGTCTGTGCCTAGGGCTTATTGAAGAGGGAACAAACCATAGAGACAAAACTGAGAACTCCTTTATTTTGTCAAGATTCAAAGAGCTACTACAAACCATGATGGATTTAGAGTTCCAAATTCATCTATCTATACAGGAGAGAACAGAGGGAAACCTTAATATAAAAACTGATACTGTAGACGAAAGCTTCAAACTACAAGAACAAAATTTGGTGAGCCAAGTGGGATCTGTGTACTGATAATTACCACCAAGTATCATCAAGATTGGGTGAAAAAATATTTGCTGGTATTTCGGAAACTTGTAATTTCATAGAAGCTTGGCAACCACTCTCAATGAAAGTGCTTTTCCACAGTCTTCGCCTAGGGTTACTTGAGGAGGAAACAAACCATTGAGACAAAACTGAGAACTCCTTTATTTTGTCAAGTTTCAAAGAGCTACTACAAACCATGTTGGATTTAGAGTTCCAAATTCATCTATCTATAAAGGAGAGAACAGAGGGAAACCTAAATATAAAAACTGCTACTGTAGACGAACGCTTCAACCTAGAAGAGCAAAATTTGGTGAGCTAAGTGGGATCTGTGTACTGATCATTACCACCAAGTATCATCAAGATTGGGTGAAAAAATATTTGCTGGTATTTCGGAAACTCGTTATTTCTTAGAAGCTTGGCAACACATCTCAATGAAAGTGCTTCCACAGTCTGTGCCTTGGGCTACTTGAAGACAAAACAAACCATAGAGACAAAACTGAGAACTCCTTTATTTTGTCAAGTTTCAAAGAGCTACTACAATCCATGTTGGAATTAGAATTCCAAATTCATCTATCTATATAGGAGAGAACAGAGAGAAACCTAAATATAAAAACTGCTACTGTAGACGAACGCTTCAACTTAGAAGAACAAAATTTGGTGAGCCAAGTGGGATTTGTGTCCTGATCATTAGCAACAAGTATCATCAAGATTGGGTGAAAAAATATTTGCTGGTATTTCGGAAACTCGTTATTTCTTAGAAGCTTGGCAACCCCTCTCAATGAAAGTGCTTTTCCACAGTCTGTGCCTAGGTCTTATTGAAGAGGAAACAAACCATAGAAACAAAACTGAGAACTCCTTTATTTTGTGAAGTTTCAAAGAGCTACTACAAACCATGTTGGATTTAGAGTTCCAAATTCATCTATCTATATATGAGAGAACAGAGTGAAACCTAAATATAAAAACTGATACTGTAGACGAAAGCTTCAAACAAGAAGAACAAAATTTGGTGAGCCAAGTGGGATTTGTGTACTGATCATTACCACCAAGTATCATCAAGATTGGGTGAAAAAATATTTGCTGGTATTTCGGAAACTTGTAATTTCATAGAAGCTTGGCAACCACTCTCAATGAAAGTGGTTTTCCACAGTCTTCGCCTAGGTCTACTTGAGGAGGAAACAAACCATTGAGACAAAACTGAGAACTCCTATATTTTGTCAAGTTTCAAAGAGCTACTACAAACCATGTTGGATTTAGAGTTCCAAATTCTTCTATCTATAAAGGAGAGAACAGAGGGAAACCTAAAAATAAAAACTGCTACTGTAGACGAACGCTTCAACGTAGAAGAACAAAATTTGGTGAGCCAAGTGGGATTTGTGTACTGATCATTTCCACCAAGTATCATCGAGATTGGGTGAAAAAATATTTGCTGGTATTTCGGAAACTCGTTATTTCTTAGAAGCGTGGCAACCCCTCTCAATGAAAGTGGTTTTCCACAGTCTGTGCCTAGGGCTACTTGAAGAGGAAACAAACCACAGAGATAAAACTCAGAATTCCTTTATTTTGTGAAGTTTCAAAGAGCTACTACAAACCATGTTGGATTTAGAGTTCCAAATTCATCTAGCTATATAGGAGAGAACAGAGGGAAACCTAAATATAAAAACTGCTACTGTAGACGAACGCTTCAACCTAGAAGAACAAAATATGGTGAGCCAAGTGGGATTTGTGTACTGATCATTAGCAACAAGTATCATCAAGATTGGGTGAAAAAATATTTCCTGGTATTTCGGAAACTCGTCATTTCTTAGAAGCTTGGCAACCCCTCTCAATGAAAGTGCTTTTCCACAGTCTGTGCCTAGGGCTACTTGAAGAGGAAACAAACCACAGAGACAAAACTCAGAACTCCTTTATTTTGTGAAGTTTCAAAGAGCTACTACAAACCATGTTGGATTTAGAGTTCCAAATTCATCTATCTATATAGGAGAGAACAGAGGGAAACCTAAATATAAAAACTGATACTGTAGACGAAAGCTTCAAACTAGAAGAACAAAATTTGGTGAGCCAAGTGGGATTTGTGTACTGATCATTACCACCAAGTATCATCAAGATTGGGTGAAAAAATATTTGCTGGTATTTCGGAAACTTGTAATTTCATAGAAGCTTGGCAACCACTCTCAATGAAAGTGCTTTTCCACAGTCTGCGCCTAGGGCTACTTGAGGAGGAAACAAACATTTGAGACAAAACTGAGAACTCCTTTATTTTGTCAAGTTTCAAAGGGCTACTACAAACCATGTTGGATTTAGAGTTCCAAATTCATCTATCTATAAAGGAGAGAACAGAGGGAAACCTAAATATAAAAACTGCTAGTGTAGACGAACGCTTCAACCTAGAAGAACAAAATTTGGTGAGCCAAGTGGGATTTCTGTACTGATCCTTACCACCAAGTATCATCAAGATTGGGTGAAAAAATATTTGCTGGTATTTCGGAAATTCGTAATATCTTAGCAGCTTGGCAACCCCTCTCAATGAAAGTGCATTTCCACAGTCTGAGCCTAGGGCTACTTGAAGAGGAATCAAACCATAGGGAAAAAACTGAGAACTCCTTTATTTTGTCAAGTTTCAAAGAGCTACTACAAACCATGTTGGATTTAGAGTTCCAAATTCATCTATCTATATATGAGAGAACAGAGTGAAACCTAAATATAAAAACTGCTACTGTAGACGAACGCTTCAACCTAGAAGAACAAAATTTGGTGAGCCAAGTGCGATCTGTATACTGATCATTACCACCAAGTATCATCAAGATTCGCTGAAAAAATTTTTGCTGGTATTTCGGAAACTCCTTATTTCTTAGAAGCTTGGCAACCCCTCTCAATGAAAGTGCTTTTCCACAGTCTGTGCCTAGGGCTACTTGAAGAGGAAACAAACCATAGAGACAAAACTGAGAACTCCTTTATTTTTTCATGTTTCAAAGAGCTACTACAATCCATGTTGGATTTAGAGTTCCAAATTCATCTATCTATAGAGGAGAGAACAGAGGAAAACCTAAATATAAAAACTGCTACTGTAGAAGAACGCTTCAACCTAGAAGAACAAAATTAGGTCAGCCAAGAGGGATTTGTGTACTGATCATTACCACCAAGTATCATCAAGATTGGGTGAAAAAATATATGCTGGTATTTCGAAAACTTGTAATTTCTTAGAAGCTTGGATACGCCTCTCAATGAAAGTGCTTTTCCACAGTCTGTGCCTAGGGCTACATGAAGAGGAAACAAACCATAGAAACAAAATTGAGAACTCCTTTATTTTGTCAAGTTTCAAAGAGCTACTACAAACCATGTTGGATTTAGAGTTCCAAATTCATCTATCTATACAGGAGAGAACAGAGGGAAACCTAAATATAAAAACTGCTATCGTAGACGAACGTTTCAACCTAGAAGAACAAAATTTGGTGAGCCAAGTGGGATTTGTGTACTGATCATTACCACCTAGTATCATCAAGATTGGTGAAAAAATATTTGCTGGTGTTTCGGAAACTTGCAATTTCTTAGAAATTGGCAACCACGTTCCGTGAAAGTGCTTTTCCACAGTCTGTGCCTAGGGCTACTTGAAGAGGAAACAAACCATAGAGAGAAAACTGAGAACTCCTTTATTTTGTCAAGTTTCAAAGGGCTACTACTATCCATGTTGAATTTAGAGTTCCAAATTCATCTATCTATATAGGAGACAACAGAGAGAAACCTAAATATAAAAACTGCTACTGTAAACGAACGCTTCAACCTAGAAGAACAAAAATTGGTGAGCCAAGTGGGATTTGTGTACTGATCATTACCACCTAGTATCATCAAGATTGGGTGAAAAAATATTTGCTGGTGTTTCGGAAACTTGTAATTTCTTAGAAATTGGCAACCACGCTCAGTGAAAGTGGTTTTCCACAGTCTGTGCCTAGGGCTACTTGAAGAGGAAACAAACCATAGAGACAAAATTGAGAAAACCTTTATTTTGTCAACTTCCAAAGAGCTACTGCAAACCATGTTGGATTTAGTGTTCCAAATTCATCTATATATATATGAGAGAACAGAGTGAAACCAAAATATAAAAACTGCTACTGTAGACGAACGCTTCAACCTTGAAGAACAAAATTTGGTGAACCAAGTGGGATTTGTGTACTGATCATGACCACCAAGTATCATCAAGTTTGGGTGAGAAAATATTTTCTGGTATTTCGGAAACTCGTTATTTCTTAGAAGCTTGGCAACCCCTCTAAATGAAAGTGCTTTTCCACATTCTGTGCCTAGGGCTACTTGAAGAGGAAACAAACCATAGAGAGAAAACTGAGAACTCCTTTATTTTGTCAAGTTTCAAAGAGCTACTATAAACCCTGTTGGATTTAGAGTTCCTAATTCATCTATCTATATATGAGAGAACAGAGTGAAACCTAAATATAAAACTGCTACTGTAGACGAACGCTTCAACCTAGAAGAAGAAAATTTGGTGAGCCAGTGGGATCTGTATACTGATCATTACCACCAAGTATCATCAAGATTGGTTGAAAAAATTTTTGCTGGTATTTCGGAAACTCGTTATTTCTTAGAAGCTTGGCAACCCCTCTCAATGAAAGTGCTTTTCCACAGTCTGTGCCTAGGGCTACTTGAAGAGGAAACAAACCATAGAGACAAAACTGAGAACTCCTATATTTTTTCAAGTTTCAAAGAGCTACTACAATCCACGTTGGATTTAGAGTTCCAAATTCATCTATCTATAGAAAAGAGAACAGAGGGAAACCTAAATATAAAAACTGCTACTGTAGAAGAACGCTTCAACCTAGAAGAACAAAATTTAGTGAGCCAAGAGGGGTTTGTTTACTGATCATTACCACCAAGTATCATCAAGATTGGGTGAAAAAATATTTGCTGGTATTTCGAAAACTTGTTATTTCTTAGAAGCTTGGATACCCCTCTCAATGAAAGGGCTTTTCCACAGTCTGTGCCTAGGGCTACATGAAGAGGAAACAAACCATAGAAACAAAATTGAGAACTCCTTTATTTTGTCAAGTTTCAAAGAGCTACTACAAACCATGTTGAATTTAGAGTTCCAAATTCATCTATCTATACATGAGAGAACAGAGTGAAACCTAAATATAAAAACTGCTACTGTAGACGAACGCTTCAACCTAGAAGAACAAAATTTTGTGAGGCAAGTGGGATTTGTGTTCTGATCATTACCACCAAGTATATTCAAGATTGGGTGAAAAAATATTTGCTGGTATTTCGGAAACTCGTTATTTCTTAGAAGCTTGGCAACCCCTCTCAATGAAAGTGCTTTTCCACAGTCTGTGCCTAGGGCTACTTGAAGAGGGAACAAAACATATAGACAAAACTGAGAACTCCTTTATTTTGTCAAGATTCAAAGAGCTACTACAAACCATGTTGGATTTAGAGTTCCAAATTCATCTATCTATACAGGAGAGAACAGAGGGAAACCTAAATATAAAAACTGCTATTGTAGACGAACGTTTCAACCTAGAAGAACAAAATTTGGTGAGCCAAGTGGGATTTGTGTACTGATCATTACCACCAAGTATCATCAAGATTGGGTGAAAAAATATTTGCTGGTGTTTCGGAAACTTGTAATTTCTTGAAGCTTGGCAACCACTCTCAATGAAAGTGCTTTTCCACAGTCTGTGCCTAGGGCTACTTGAAGAGGAAACAAACCATAGAGACAAAACTGAGAACTCCTTTATTTTGTCAAGTTTCAAAGAGCTACTACTATCCATGTTGGATTTAGAGTTCCAAATTCATCTATCTATATAGGCGAGAACAGAGAGAAACCTAAATATAAAAACTGCTACTGTAAACGAACGCTTCAACCTAGAAGAACAAAATTTGGTGAGCCAAGTGGGATTTTTGTATTGATCATTACCACCTAGTATCATCAAGATTGGGTGAAAAAATATTTGCTGGTGTTTCGGAAACTTGTAATTTCTTAGAAATTGGCAACCACGTTCCGTGAAAGTGCTTTTCCACAGTCTGTGCCTAGGGCTACTTGAAGAGGAAACAAACCATAGAGACAAAATTGAGAAAACCTTTATTTTGTCAAGTTCCAAAGAGCTACTACAAACCATGTTGGATTTAGTGTTCCATATTCATCTATCTATATATGAGAGAACAGAGTGAAACCTAAATATAAAAACTGCTACTGTAGACGAACGCTTCAACCTAGAAGAACAAAATTTGGTGAGCCAAGTGGGATTTGTGTAGTGATCATTACCACCAAGTATCATCAAGATTGGGTGAAAAAATATTTGCTGGTATTTCGGAAACTCGTTAATTCTTAGAAGATTGGCGACCCCTCTCAATGACAGTGCTTTTCCACAGTCTGTTCCTAGGGCTACTTGAAGAGGGAACAAACCATAGAGACAAAACTGAGAACTCCTTTATTTTGTCAAGATTCAAAAAGCTACTACAAACCATGTTGGATTTAGAGTTCCAAATTCATCTATCTATACAGGAGAGAACAGAGGGAAACCTAAATATAAAAACTGCTATTGTAGACGAACGTTTCAACCTAGAAGAACAAAATTTGGTGAGCCAAGTGGGATTTGTGTACTGATCATTACCACCAAGTATCATCAAGATTGGGTGAAAAAATATTTGCTGGTGTTTCGGAAACTTGTAATTTCTTAGAAGCTTGGCAACCACTCTCAATGAAAGTGCTTTTCCACAGTCTGTGCCTAGGGCTACTTGAAGAGGAAACAAACCATAGAGACAAAACTGAGAACTCCTTTATTTTGTCAAGTTTCAAAGAGCTACTACTATCCATGTTGGATTTAGAGTTCCAAATTAATCTATCTATATAGGCGAGAACAGAGAGAAACCTAAATATAAAAACTGCTACTGTAAACGAACGCTTCAACCTAGAAGAACAAAATTTGGTGAGCCAAGTGGGATTTGTGTACTGATCATTACCACCTAGTATCATCAAGATTGGGTGAAAAAATATTTGCTGGTGTTTCGGAAACTTGTAATTTCTTAGAAATTGGCAACCACGTTCCGTGAAAGTGCTTTTCCACAGTCTGTGCCTAGGGCTACTTGAAGAGGAAACAAACCATAGAGACAAAATTGAGAAAACCTTTATTTTGTCAAGTTCCAAAGAGCTACTACAAACCATCTTGGATTTAGTGTTCCATATTCATCTATCTATATATGAGAGAACAGAGTGAAACCTAAATATAAAAATTGCTACTGTAGACGAACGCTTCAACCTAGAAGAACAAAATTTGGTGAGCCAAGTGGGATTTGTGTACTGATCATTACCACCAAGTATCATCAAGATTGGGTGAAAAAATATTTGCTGGTATTTAGGAAACTCGTTATTTCTTAGAAGATTGGCAACCCCACTAAATGAAAGTGCTTTTCCACATTCTGTGCCTAGGGCTACTTGAAGAGGAAACAAATCATAGAGAGAAAACTGAGAACTCCTTTATTTTGTCAAGTTTCAAAGAGCTACTACTATCCATGTTGGATTTAGAGTTCCAAATTCATCTATCTATAGAGGAGAGAACAGAGGGAAACCTAAAAATAAAAACTGCTACTGTAGAAGAACGCTTCAACCTAGAAGAACAAAATTTGGTGAGCCAAGTGGGATTTGTGTACTGATCATTACCACCTAGTATCATCAAGATTGGTTGAAAAAATATTTGCTGGTGTTTCGGAAACTTGTAATTTCTTAGAAATTGGCAACCACGCTCAGTGAAAGTGCTTTTCCACAGTCTGTGCTAAAGCTACTTGAAGAGGAAACAAACCATAGAGACAAAATTGAGAAAACCTTTATTTTGTCAAGTTCCAAAGAGCTACTACAAACCATGTTGGATTTAGTGTTCCAAATTTATCTATCTATATATGAGAGAACAGAGTGAAACCTAAATATAAAAACTGCTACTGTAGACGAACGCTTCAACCTAGAAGAACAAAATTTGGTGAGCCAAGTGGGATTTGTGTACTGATCATGACCACCAAGTATCATCAAGATTGGGTGAGAAAATATTTGCTGGTATTTCGGAAACTCGTTATTTCTTAGAAGCTTGGCAACCCCTCTAAATGAAAGTGCTTTTCCACATTCTGTGCCTAGGGCTACTTGAAGAGGAAACAAACCATAGAGAGAAAACTGAGAACTCGTTTATTTTGTCAAGTTTCAAAGAGCTACTATAAACCCTGTTGGATTTAGAGTTCCTAATTCATCTATCTATATAGGAGAGAACAGAGTGAAACCTAAATATAAAAACTGTTACTGTAGACGAACGCTTCAACCTAGAAGAACAAAATTTGGTGAGCCAAGTGGGATCTGTATACTGATCATTACCACCAAGTATCATCAAGATTGGTTTAAAAAATTTTTGCTGGTATTTCGGAAACTCGTTATTTCTTAGAAGCTTGGCAACCCCTCTCAATGAAAGTGCTTTTCCACAGTCTGTGCTTAGGGCTACTTGAAGAGGAAACAAACCATAGAGATAAAACTGAGAACTTCTTTATTTTTTCAAGTTTCAAAGAGCTACTACAATCCATGTTGGATTTAGAGTTCCAAATTCATCTATCTATAGAGGAGAGAACAGAGGGAAACCTAAATATAAAAACTGCTACTGTAGAAGAACGCTTCAACCTAGAAGAACAAAATTTAGTGAGCCAAGAGGGATTTGTGTACTGATCATTACCACCAAGTATCATCAAGATTGGGTGAAAAAATATTTGCTGGTATTTCGAAAACTTGTAATTTCTTAGAAGCTTGGATACCCCTCTCAATGAAAGTGCTTTTCCACAGTCTGTGCCTAGGGCTACATGAAGAGGAAACAAACCATAGAAACAAAATTGAGAACTCCTTTATTTTGTCAAGTTTCAAAGAGCTACTACAAACCATGTTGGATTTAGAGTTCCAAATTCATCTATCTATATATGAGAGAACAGAGTGAAACCTAAATATAAAAACTGCTACTGTAGACGAACGCTTCAAACTAGAAGAACAAAATTTTGTGAGCCAAGTGGGATTTGTGTACTGATCATTACCACCAAGTATCATCAAGATTGGGTGAAAAAATATTTGCTGATATTTCGGAATCTCGTTATTTCTTAGAAGCTTGGCAACCCATCTCAATGAAAGTGCTTTCCACAGTGTGTGCCTACGGCTACTTGAAGAGGAAACAAAACATAGAGACAAAATTAAGAACTCCTTTATTTTGTCAAGTTTCAAAGAGCTACTACAAACCATGTTGGTTTTAGAGTTCCAAATTCATCTATCTATACAGGAGAGAACAGAGGGAAACCTAAATATAAAAAGTGCTACTGTAGATGAAAGCTTCAAACTAGAAGAACAAAATTTGGTGAGCCAAGTGGGATTTCTGTACTGATCATTACCAACAAGTATCATCAAGATTGGGTGAAAAAATAGTTGCTGGTATTTCGGAAACTCGTTATTTCTTAGAAGCATGGCAACCCCTCTCAGTGAAAGTGCTTTTCCACAGTGTGTGCCTAGGGCTACTTGAAGAGGACACAAACCATAGAGACAAAACTGAGAAAACCTTTATTTTGTCAAGTTT
>NW_027511004.1:0-29126 GCF_048772815.1 Callospermophilus lateralis | reverse complement strand
CACCGTCTGTGCTAGGGCTACTTGAAGCGGAAACAAATCATAGAGACAAAACTGAGAACTCCTTTATTTTGTCAAGTTTCAAACAGCTACTACAAACCATGTTGGATTTAGAGTTCCAAATTGATCTATCTATATAGGAGAGAAGAGAGTGAAACCTAAACGTAAAAACTGCTCCTGTAGACGAACGCTTCAAACTAGAAGAACAAAATTTGGTGAGCCAAGTGGGATTTGTGTACTGATCATTACCACCAAGTATCATCAAGATTCGGTGAAAAAATATTTGCTGGTATTTCGGAAACTCGTTATTTCTTAGAAGCTTGACAACCTCTCTCAATGAAAGTGCTTTTCCACAGTCTGTGCCTAGGGCTACTTGAAGAGGAATCAAACCATAGAGACAAAACTGAGAACTGCTTTATTTTGTCAAGTTTAAAAGAGCTACTACAAACCATGTTGGATTTAGAGTTCCAAATTCATCTATCTATATAGGAGAGAACAGAGTGAAACCTAAATAAAAAAATTGCTACTCTAGACGAACGCTTCAACCTAGAAGAACAAAATTTGGTGAGTCAAGTGGGATTTGTGTACCGATCATTACCACCAAGTGTCATCAAGATTGGGTGAAAAAGTATTTGCTGGTTTTTCGGAAACTCGTAATTTGTTGAAAGCTTGGCAACCCCTCTCAATGAAAGTGCTTTTCCACCGTTTGTGCCTGGGGCTACTTGAAGAGGAAACAAACCATAGAGACAAAACTGAGAACTCCTTTATTTTGTCAAGTTTCAAGGAGCCATTACAAACCATGTTGGATTTAGAGTTCCAAATTCATCTTTCTATATAAAGGGAACAGAGTGAAACCTAAACATAAAAACTGCTCCTGTAGACGAACGCTTCAACCTAGAAGATTTGGTGAGCCAAGTGGGATTTGTGTACTGATCATTACCACCAAGTATCATCAAGATTGGGTAAAAAAATATTTGCTGGTATTTCGGAAACTCGTAATTTCTTGGAAGTTTAACAACCCCTCTCTATGAAATTGCGTATCCACCGTCTGTGCCTAGGGCTACTTGAAACGGAAACAAATCATAGAGACAAAACTGAGAACTCCTTTATTTTGTCAAGTTTCAAAGAGCTACTACAAACCATATTGGATTTAGAGTTCCAAATTCATCTATCTATATAGGAGAGAACAGAGTGAAACCTAAATAAAAAAATTGCTACTGTAGACGAACGCTTCAACCTAGAAGAACTAAATTTGTTGAGCCAAGTGGGATTTGTATACTGATCATCACCAGCAAGATTCCTCAAGATTGGATGAAAAAATATTTGCTGGTTTTCGGAAACTCGTTATTTCTTACAAGCTTGGCAACGCCTCTCAATGAAAGTGCTTTTCCACAGTCTGTGCCTAGGGCTACTTGAAGAGGAAACAAACCATAGAGACAAAACTGAGAACTCCTTTATTTTGTCAAGTTTCAAAGAGCTACTACAAACCATGTTGGATTTAGAGTTCCAAATTCATCTATCTATATAGGAAGAGAACAGAGTGAAACCTAAATAAAAAAATTGCTACTGTAGACGAACGCTTCAACCTAGAAGAACAAAATTTGTTGAGCCAAGTGGGATTTGTATACTGATCATCACCACCAAGTATCCTCAAGATTGGATGAAAAAATATTTGCTGGTATTTCGGAAACTCATTATTTCTTAGAAGCTTGGCAACCCCTCTCAATGAAAGTGCTTTTCCACAGTCTGTGCCTAGGGCTACTTGAAGAGGAAACAAACCATAGAGACAAAACTGAGAACTCCTTTTTTTTGATCAAGTTTCAAAGAGCTACTACAAACCATGTTGGATTTAGAGTTCCAAATTCATCTATCCTTATAAGAGAGAACAGAGTGAAACCTAAACATAAAAACTGCTACTGTAGACGAACGCTTCAACCTAGAAGAACAAAATTTGGTGAGCCAAGTGGGATTTTTGTACTGGTCATTACACCAAGTATCATCAAGATTGGGTGAAAAAATATTTGCTGGTATTTCGGAAACTCGTAATTTCTTGGAAGCTTGGCAACCCCTATCAATGAATGTGCTTTTCCACAGTCACTGCTTAGGGCTATTGAAGCGGAAAGAAATCATACAGACAAAACTGAAAACTCCTTTATTTTGTCAAGTTTCAAAGAGCTACTACAAACCATGTTGTATTTAGAGTTCCAAATTCATCTATCTATATAGGAGAGACCAGAGTGAAACCTAAATAAAAAAATTGCTACTTTTTTTGTAGACAAACGCTTCAACCTAGAAGAACAAAATTTGTTGAGCCAAGTGGGATTTGTATACTGATCATCACCAACAAGTATCCTCAAGATTGGATGAAAAAATATTTGCTGGTAATTCGGAAACTCGTTATTTCTTAGAAGCTTGGCAACCCCTCTCAATGAAAGTGCTTTTCCACAGTCTGTGCCTAGGGCTACTTGAAGTGGAAACAAACCATAGAGACAAAAGTGAGAACTCCTTTATTTTGTCAAGTTTCAAGGAGCCATTACAAACCATGTTGGATTTAGAATTCCAAATTTATCTTTCTATATAAAGGGAACAGAGTGAAACCTAAACATTAAAACTGCTCCTGTAGACGAACGCTTCAACCTAGAAGAACAAAATTTGGTGAGCCAAGTGGGATTTGTGTACTGATCATTACCACCAAGTATCATCAAGATTGGGTGAAAATATATTTGCTGGTATTTCGGAAACTCGTAATTTCTTGGAAGCTTGGCAACCCCTATCAATGAATGTGCTTTTCCACAGTCAGTGCTTAGGGCTACTTGAAGAGGAAACAAACCATAGAGACAAAACTGAGAACTCCTTTATTTTGTCAAGTTTCAAGAGCTACTACAAACCATGTTGGATTTAGAGTTCCAAATTCATCTTATCCATATAGGAGAGAACAGAGTGAAACCTAAACATAAAAACTGCTCCAGTAGACGAACGCTTCAACCTAGAAGAACAAAATTTGGTGAGCCAAGTGGGATTTTTGTACTGGTCATTACCACCAAGTATCATCAAGATTGGGTGAAAAAATATTTGCTGGCATTTCGGAAACTCGTAATTTCTTGGAAGCTTGGCAACCCCTATCAATGAATGTGCTTTTCCACAGTCACTGCTTAGGGCTATTGAAGCGGAAAGAAATCATACAGACAAAACTGAGAACTCCTTTATTTTGTCAAGTTTCAAAGAGCTACTACAAACCATGTTGTATTTAGAGTTCCAAATTCATCTATTTATATATGTGAGAGAACAGAGTGAAACCTAAATAAAAAAATTGCTACTGTAGACAAACGCTTCAACCTAGAAGAACAGAATTTGTTGAGCCAAGTGGGATTTGTATACTGATCATCACCAACAAGTATCCTCAAGATTGGATGAAAAAATATTTGCTGGTAATTCGGAAAGTCGTTATTTCTTAGAAGCTTGGCAACCCTTCTCAATGAAAGTGCTTTTCCACAGTCTGTGCCTAGGGCTACTTGAAGTGGAAAAAAACCATAGAGACAAAACTGAGAACTCCTTTATTTTGTCAATTTCAAAGAGCTACTACAAACCATGTTGGATTTCGAGTTCCAAATTCATCTATCCATATAGGAGAGAACAGAGTGAAACCTAAATATAAAAAGTGCTATTGTAGACGAACGCTTCAACCTAGAAGAAAAAAATTTGGTGAGCCAAGTGGGATTTGTGTACTGATCATTACCACCAAGTGTCATCAAGTTTGCTTGAAAAAATATTTGCTGGTATATCTGAAACTCGTTATTTCTTAGAAGCTTGGCAACCCCACTCAATGAAAGTGCTTTTCCACCGTTTGTGCCTGGGGCTACTTGAAGAGGAAACAAACCATAAGAGACAAAACTGAGAACTCCTTTATTTTGTCAAGTTTCAAAGAGCTACTACAAACCATGTTGGATTTAGAGTTCCAAATTCATCTATCTATGTATGAGAGAACAGAGAGAAACCTAAAAATAAAAACTGCTACTGAAAACGAAAGCATCAAGCTAGAAGAACAATATTTGGTGAGTCAAGTGGGATTTGTGTACCGATAATTACCAACAAGTATCATCAAGAATGGGTGAAAAAGTATTTGCTGGTTTTTCGGAAACTCGTAATTTCTTGGAAGCTTGACAACCCCTTTCAATGAAAGTGGTTTTCCACCGTTTGTGCCTGGGGCTACTTCAAGAGGAAACAAACCATAGAGACAAAACTGAGAACTCCTTTATTTTGTCAAGTTTCAAGGAGCCATTACAAACCATGTTGGATTTAGAGTTCCAAATTCATCTTTCTATATAAAGGGAACAGATTGAAACCTAAAAATAAAAACTGCTCCTGTAGACGAACGCTTCAACCTAGAAGAACAAAATTTGGTGAGCCAAGTGGTATTTGTATACTGATCATCACCACCAAGTATCCTCAAGATTGGATGAAAAAATATTTGCTGGTTTTCGGAAACTCGTTATTTCTTAGAAGCTTGGCAACCCCTCTCAATTAAAGTGATTTTCCACAGTCTGTTCTTAGGGCTACTTGAAGAGGAAACAAACCATAAAGACTAAAATGAGAACTACTTTATTTTGTCAAGTTTCAAAGAGCTACTACAAACCATGTTGGATTTAGAGTTCCAAATTCATCTATCTATATAGGAGAGAACAGAGTGAAAGCTAAAAATAAAAACTGCTACTGTAGACGAACGCTTCAACCAAGAAGAACAAAATTTGGTGAGCCAAGTGGGATTTTTGTACTGGACATTACCACCAAGTATCATCAAGATTGGGTGAAAAAATATTTGCTGGTATTTCGGAAACTCGTAATTTCTTGGAATCTTGGCAACCCCTATCAATGAATGTGCTTTGCCACAGTCACTGCTTAGGGCTATTGAAGCGGAAAGAAATCATTCAGAGAAAACTGAGAACTCCTTTATTTTGTCAAGTTTCAAAGAGCTACTACAAAACCATGTTGTATTTAGAGTTCCAAATTCATCTATCTATATAGGAGAGACCAGAGTGAAACCTAAATAAAAAAATTGCTACTGTAGACAAACGCTTCAACCTAGAGGAACAAAATTTGTTGAGCCAAGTGGGATTTGTGTACTGATCTTCACCACCAAGTATCCTCAAGATTGGATGAAAAAATATTTGCTGGTAATTCGGAAACTTTTTATTTCTTAGAAGCTTGGCAACCCCTCTCAATGAAAGTGCTTTTCCACAGTCTGTGCCTAGGGCTACTTGAAGTGGAAACAAACCATAGAGACAAAACTGAGAACTCCTTTATTTTGTCAAGATTCAAAGAGCTACTACAAACCATGTTGGATTTAGAGTTCCAAATTCATCTATCCATATAGGAGAGAACAGAGTGAAACCTAAATATAAAAACTGCTACTGTAGACGAACGCCTCAACCTACAAGAACAAAATTTGGTGAGCCAAGTGGGATTTGTGTACTGATCATTACCACCAAGTGTCATCAAGATTGCGTGAAAAAATATATGCTGGTATATCGGAAGCTCGTTATTTCTTAGAAGCTTGGCAACTCCACTCAATGAAAGTGCTTTTCCACAGTCTGTTCCTAGGGGTACTTGAAGAGGAAACAAACCATAGAGGCAAAACAGAGAACTCCTTTATTTTGTCAAGTTTCAAAGACCTACTACAAACCATGTTGGATTTAGAGTTCCAAATTCATCTATCTATATAGGAGAGAACAGTGTGAAACCTAAACATAAAAACTGCTACTGTAAACGAACGCTTCAACATAGAAGAACAAAATTTGGTGAGCCAAGTGGGATTTGTAGACTTGTCATTACAACCACGTATCATCAAGATTGGGTGAAAAAATATTTGCTGGTATTTCGAAACTAGTTATTTCTTAGAAGCTTGGCAACCCCTCTCAATGAAAGTGATTTTCCACACTCTCTGCCTAGGGCTACTTGAAGACGAAACAAACCATAGAGACAAAACTGAGAACTCCTTTATTTTGTCAAGGTTCAAAGAGCTACTACAAACCATGTTGGATTTAGAGTTCCAAATTCATCTATCTATATAGGAGAGAACAGAGTGAAACCTAAAAATAAAAAACTGCTACTGAAAACGAACGCTTCAACATAGAAGAACAAAATTTGGTGAGTCAAGTGTGATTTGTGTACCGATCGTAAACACCATGTATCATCAAGATTGGGTGAAAAAATATTTGCTGGTATTTCGGAAACTCGTAATTTCTTGGAAGCTTGGCAACCCCTCTCAAGGAAAGGGCTTTTCCACAGTCACTGCTTAGGGCTACTTGAAGCGAAAACAAATCATAGAGACAAAACAGAGAACTCCTTTATTTTGTCAAGTTTCAAAGAGCTACTACAATCCATGTTGGATTTAGACTTCCAAATTCATCTATCTCTATAGGAGAGAACAGAGTGAAACCTAAATAAAAAAATTGCTACTGTAGACGAACGCTTCAACCTAGAAGAACAAAATTTGTTGAGCCAAGTGGGATTTGTATACTGATCATCACCACCAAGTATCATCAAGATTGGGAGAAAAAATATTTGCTGGTATTTCGGAAACTCGTATTTTCTTGGAAGCTTGGCAACCTCTCTAAGAAAGTGCTTTTCCACCATTTGTGCCTCGGGCTATTGAAGAGGAAACAAACCATAGAGACAAAACTGAGAACTCCTTTATTTTGTCAATTTTCGAAGAGCTACTACAAACCATGTTGGATTTAGAGTTCCAAATTCATCTATCTATGTATGAGAGAACAGAGAGAAACCTAAAAATAAAAACTGCTACTGAAAACGAACGCATCAAGCTAGAAGAACAATATTTGGTGAGTCAAGTGGGATTTGTGTACCGATCATTACCACCAAGTATCATCAAGATTGGGTGAAAAAGTATTTGCTGGTTTTTCGGAAACTCGTAATTTCTTGGAAGCTTGGCAACCCCTCTCAATGAAAGTGCTTTTCCAGCGTTTGTGCCTGGGGCTACTTGAAGAGGAAACAAACCATAAAGACAAAACTTAGAACTCCTTTATTTTGTCAAGTTTCAAGGAGCCATTACAAACCATGTTGGATTTAGAGTTCCAAATTCATCTTTCTATATAAAGGGAACAGAGTGAAACCTAAACATAAAATCTGCGCTTGTAGACGAACGCTTCAACCTAGAAGAACAAAATTTGGTGAGCCAACTGGGATTTGTGTTCTGATCATTACCACCAAGTATCATCAAGATTGGGTGAAAATATATTTGCTGGTATTTCGGAAACTCGTCATTTCTTGGAAGCTTGGCAACCCCTATCAATGAATGTGCTTTTCCACAGTCAGAGCTTAGAGCTACTTGAAGTGGAAAGAAATCATAGAGACAAAACTGAGAATTCCTTTATTTTGTTAAGTTTCAAAGAGCTACTACAAACCATGTTGGATTTAGAGTTCCAAATTCATCTATCTATATAGCAGAGAACAGACTGAAACCTAAATAAAAAAATTGCTACTGTAGACGAACGCTTCAACCTAGAAGAACAAAATTTGGTGAGTCAAGTGGGATTTGTGTACTGATCATTACCAAGAAATGTCATCAAGATTGCGTGAAAAAATATTTGCTGGTATATCGGAAACTCGTTATTTCTTAGAAACTTGGCAACCCCACTCAATGAAAGTGCTTTTCCTCAGTCTGTTCCTAGGGGTACTTGAAGAGGAAACAAACCATAGAGACAAAACTGAGAACTCCTTTATTTTGTCAAGTTTCAAAGAGCTACTACAAACCATGTTGGATTTAGAGTTCCAAATTCATCTATCTATATAGGAGAGAACAGTGTGAAACCTAAACATAAAAACTGCTACTGTAAACGAACGCTTCAACCTAGAAGAACAAAATTTGGTGAGCCAAGTGGGATTTTTGTACCGATCGTAACACCAAGTATCATCAAGATTGGGTGAAAAAATATTTGCTGGTATTTCGGAAACTCGTAATTTCTTGGAAGCTTGGCAACCCCTATCAATGAATGTGCTTTTCCACAGTCACTGCTTAGGGCTATTGAAGCGGAAAGAAAATCATACAGACAAAACTGAGAACCCCTTTATTTTGTCAAGTTTCAAAGAGCTACTACAAACCATGTTGTATTTAGAGTTCCAAATTCATCTATCCATATAGGACAGAACAGAGTGAAACCTAAATAAAAAAATTGCTACTGTAGACAAACGCTTCAACCTAGAAGAACAAAATTTGTTGAGCCAAGTGGGATTTGTATACTGATCATCACCACCAAGTATCCTGAAGATTGGATGAAAAAATATTTGCTCGTATTTCGGAAACACGTTATTTCTTAGAAGCTTGGCAACCCCTCTCAATGAAAGTGCTTTTCCACAGTCTGTGCCTAGGGCTACTTGAAGAGGAATCAAACCATAGAGACAAAACTGAGAACTCCTTTATTTTGTCAAGTTTCAAAGAGCTACTACAAACCATGTTGGATTTTGAGTTCCAAATTCATCTATCCATATAGGAGAGAACAGAGTGAAACCTAAATATAAAAACTGCTATTGTAGACGAACGCTTCAACCTAGAAGAACAAAATTTGGTGAGCCAAGTGGAATTTGTGTACTGATCATTACCACCAATGTCATCAAAATTGCGTGAAAAAATATTTGCTGGTATATCGGAAGCTCGTTATTTCTTAGAAGCTTGGCAACCCCACTCAATGAAAGTGCTTTTCCACAGTCTGTTTCTAGGGGTACATGAAGAGGAAACAAACCATAGAGACAAAACTGAGAACTGCTTTATTTTGTCAAGTTTCAAAGAGCTACTACAAACCTTGTTGGATTTAGAGTTCCAAATTCATCTATCTATATAGGAGAGAACAGTGTGAAACCTAAACATAAAAACTGCTACTATAAATGAACGCTTCAACGTAGAAGAACAAAATTTGGTGAGCCAAGTGGGATTTGTAGACTTGTCATTACAACCACGTATCATCAAGATTGGGTGAAAAAATATTTGCTGGTATTTCGAAACTAGTTATTTCTTAGAAGCTTGGCAACCCCTCTCAATGAAAGTGATTTTCCACACTCTCTGCCTAGAACTACTTGAAGACGAAACAAACCATAGAGACAAAACTGAGATCTCCTTTATTTTGTCATGGTTCAAAGAGCTACTACAAACCATGTTGGATTTAGAGTTCCAAATTCTTCTATCTATATAGGAGAGAACAGAGTGAAACCTAAAAATAAAAACTGCTACTGAAAACGAACGCTTCAACATAGAAGAACAAAATTTGGTGAGTCAAGTGTGATTTGTGTACCGATCTTAAACACCATGTATCATCAAGATTGGGTGAAAAAATATTTGCTGGTATTTCGGAAACTCGTAATTTCTTGGAAGCTTGGCAACCCCTCTCAAGGAAAGGGCTTTTCCACAGTCACTGCTTGGGGCTACTTGAAGCGGAAACAAATCATAGAGACAAAACAGAGAACTCCTTTATTTTGTCAAGTTTCAAAGAGCTACTACAATCCATGTAGGATTTAGACTTCCAAATTCATCTATCTCTATAGGAGAGAACAGAGTGAAACCTAAATAAAAAAATTGCTACTGTAGACGAAAGCTTCAACCTAGAAGAACAAAATTTGTTGAGCCAAGTGGGATTTGTATACTGATCATCACCACCAAGTATCATCAAGATTGGGTGAAAAAATATTTGCTGGTATTTTGGAAACTCGTATTTTCTTGGAAGCTTGGCAACCTCTCTAAGAAAGTGCTTTTCCACCGTTTGTGCCTCGGGCTACTTGAAGAGGAAACAAACCATAGAGACAAAACTGAGAACTCCTTTATTTTGTCAATTTTCAAAGAGCTACTACAAACCATGTTGGATTTAGAGTTCCAAATTCATCTATCTATGTATGAGAGAACAGAGAGAAAACTACAAATAACTACTGCTACTGAAAACGAACGCATCAAGCTAGAAGAACAATATTTGGTGAGTCAAGTGGGATTTGTGTACCGATCATTACCACCAAGTATCATCAAGATTGGGTGAAAAAGTATTTGCCGGTTTTTCGGAAACTCGTAATTTCTTGGAAGCTTGGCAACCCCTCTCAATGAAAGTGCTTTTCCAGCGTTTGTGCCTGGGGCTACTTGAAGAGGAAACAAACCATAAAGACAAAACTGAGAACTCCTTTATTTTGTCAAGTTTCAAGGAGCCATTACAAACCATGTTGGATTTAGAGTTCCAAATTCATCTTTCTATATAAAGGGAACAGAGTGAAACCTAAACATAAAAACTGCTCCTGTAGACGAACGCTTCAACCTAGAAGAACAAAATTTGGTGAGCCAAGTGGGATTTGTGTACTGATCATTACCACAAAGTATCATCAAGATTGGGTGAAAATATATTTGCTGGTATTTCGGAAACTCGTAATTTCTTGGAAGCTTGGCAACCCCTATCAATGAATGTGCTTTTCCACAGTCAGTGCTTAGAGCTACTTGAAGCGTAAAGAAATCATAGAGACAAAAATGAGAATTTCTTTATTTTGTCAAGTTTCAAAGAGCTACTACAAACCATGTTGGATTTAGAGTTCCAAATTCATCTATCTATATAGGAGAGAACAGAGTGAAACCTAAATAAAAAAATTGCTACTGTAGACGAACGCTTCAACCTAGAAGAACAAAATTTGTTGAGCCAAGTGGGATTTGTATACTGATCATCACCACCAAGAATCCTCAAGATTTGATGAAAAAATATTTGCTGGTTTTCGGAAAATTGTTATTTCTTAGAAGCTTGGCAACCCCTCTCAATGAAAGTGCTTTTCCACAGTCCGTGCCTAGGGCTACCTGAAGAGGAAACAAACCATAAAGACAAAACTGAGAACTCCTTTATTTTGTCAAGTTTCAAAGAGCTACTACAAACCATGTTGGATTTAGAGTTCCAAATTCATATATCTAAATATTAGAGAACAGAGTGAAACCTAAATAAAAAAAATTGCTACTGTAGACGAACGCTTCAACCTAGAAGAACAAAATTTGTTGAGCCAAGTGGGATTTGTATACTGATCATCACCACCAAGTATCCTCAAGATTGGATGAAGAAATATTTGCTGGTATTTCGGAAACTCGTTTTTTCTCAGAAGCTTTCAACCCCTCTCAATGAAAGTGCTTTTCCACAGTCTCGGCCTAGGGCTACTTGAAGAGGAAACAAACCATAGAGACAAAACTGAGAACTCCTTTATTTTGTCAAGTTTCAAAGAGCTACTACAAATCATGTTGGATTTAGAGTTCCAAATTCATCTATCCATATAGGAAAGAACAGAGTGAAACCTAAACATAAAAACTGCTCCTGTAGACGAACGCTTCAACCTAGAAGAACAAAATTTGGTGAGCCAAGTGGGATTTTTGTACTGGTCCTTGACCACCAAGTATCATCAATATTGGGTGAAAAAATATTTGCTGGTATTTCGGAAACTCGTAATTTCTTGGAATCTTGGCAACCCCTATCAAAGAATGTGCTTTTCCACAGTCACTGCTTAGGGCTATTGAAGCGGAAAGAAATCATACAGACAAAATTGAGAACTCCTTTATTTTGTCAAGTTTCAAAGAGCTACTACAATCCATGTTGTATTTAGAGTTCCAAATTCATCTATCTATATAGGAGAGAACAGAGTGAAACCTAAATAAAAAAATTGCTACTGTAGACAAACGCTTCAACCTAGAAGAACAAAATTTGTTGAGCCAAGTGGGATTTGTATACTGATCTTCACCACCAAGTATCCTCAAGATTGGATGAAAAAATATTTGCTGGTTATTCGGAAACTCTTTATTTCTTAGAAGCTTGGCAACCCCTCTCAATGAAAGTGCTTTTCCACAGTCTGTGCCTAGGGCTACTTGAAGCGGAAACAAACCATAGAGACAAAACTGAGAACTCCTTTATTTTGTCAAGTTTCAAAGATCTACTACAAACCATGTTGGATTTAGAGTTCCAAATTCATCTATCCATATAGGAGAGAACACAGTGAAACCTAAATATAAAAACTGCTATTGTAGACGAACGCTTCAACCTAGAAGAACAAAATTTGGTGATCCAAGTGGAATTTGTGTACTGATCATTACCACCAAGTGTCATCAAGATTGCGTGAAAAAATATTTGCTGGTATATCGGAAGCTCGTTATTTCTTAGAAGCTTGGCAACCCCACTCAATGAAAGTGCTTTTCCACAGTCTGTTTCTAGGGGTACTTGAAGAGGAAACAAAACATAGAGACAAAACTGAGAACTGCTTTATTTTGTCAAGTTTCAAAGAGCTACTACAAACCTTGTTGGATTTAGAGTTCCAAATTCATCTATCTATATAGGAGAGAACAGTGTGAAACCTAAACATAAAAACTGCTACTATAAACGAACGCTTCAACGTAGAAGAACAAAATTTGGTGAGCCAAGTGGGATTTGTAGACTTGTCATTACAACCACGTATCATCAAGATTGGGTGAAAAAATATTTGCTGGTATTTCGAAACTAGTTATTTCTTAGAAGCTTGGCAACCCCTCTCAATGAAAGTGATTTTCCACACTCTCTGCCTAGAACTACTTGAAGACGAAACAAACCATAGAGACACAACTGAGAACTCCTTTATTTTGTCATGGTTCAAAGAGCTACTACAAACCATGTTGGATTTAGAGTTCCAAATTCTTCTATCTATATAGGAGAGAACAGAGTGAAACCTAAAAATAAAAACTGCTACTGAAAACGAATGCTTCAACATAGAAGAACAAAATTTGGTGAGTCAAGTGTGATTGTGTACCGATCTAAACACCATGTATCATCAAGATTGGGTGAAAAAATATTTGCTGGTATTTCGGAAACTCGTAATTTCTTGGAAGCTTGGCAACCCCTCTCAAGGAAAGGGCTTTTCCACAGTCACTGCTTAGGGCTACATGAAGCGGAAACAAATCATAGAGACAAAACAGAGAACTCCCTTATTTTGTCAAGTTTCAAAGAGCTACTACAAACCATGTTGGAATTAGACTTCTAAATTCATCTATCTCTATAGGAGAGAACAGAGTGAAACCTAAATAAAAAAATTGCTACTGTAGACGAATGCTTCAACCTAGAAGAACAAAATTTGTTGAGCCAAGTGGGATTTGTGTAATGATCATCACCACCAAGTATCATCAAGATTGGGTGAAAAAATATTTGCTGGTATTTCGGAAACTCGTATTTTCTTGGAAGCTTGGCAACCTCTCTAAGAAAGTGCTTTTCCACCGTTTGTGCCTGGGGCTACTTGAAGAGGAAACAAACCATAGAGACAAAACTGAGAACTCCTTTATTTTGTCAATTTTCAAAGAGCTACTACAAACCATGTTGGATTTAGAGTTCCAAATTCATCTATCTATGTATGAGAGAACAGAGAGAAACCTAAAAATAACTACTGCTACTGAAAACGAACGCATCAAGCTAGAAGAACAATATTTGGTGAGTCAAGTGGGATTTGTGTACCGATCATTACCACCAAGTATCATCAAGATTGGGTGAAAAAGTATTTGCTGGTTTTTCGGAAACTCGTAATTTCTTGGAAGCTTGGCAACCCCTCTCAATGAAAGTGCTTTTCCAGCGTTTGTGCCTGGGGCTACTTGAAGAGGAAACAAACCATAAAGATAAAATTGAGAACTCCTTTATTTTGTCAAGTTTCATGGAGCCATTACAAACCATGTTGGATTTAGAGTTCCAAATTCATCTTTCTATATAAAGGGAACAGAGTGAAACCTAAACATAAAAACTGCTCCTGTAGACGAATGCTTCAATCTAGAAGAACAAAATTTGGTGAGCCAAGTGGGATTTGTGTACTGATCATTACCACCAAGTATCATCAAGATTGGGTGAAAATATATTTGCTGGTATTTCAGAAACTCGTCATTTCTTGGAAGCTTGGCAACCCCTATCAATGATTGTGCTTTTCCACAGTCAGTGCTTAGAGCTACTTGAAGCGGAAAGGAATCATAGAGACAAAACTGAGAATTCCTTTATTTTGTCAAGTTTCAAAGAGCTACTACAAACCATGTTGGATTTAGAGTTCCAAATTCATCTATCTATATAGGAGAGAACAGAGTGAAACCTAAATAAAAAAATTGCTACTGTAGACGAACGCTTCAACCTAGAAGAACAAAATTTGTTGAGCCAAGTGCGATTTGTATACTGATCATCACCACCAAGAATCCTCAAGATTGGATGAAAAAATATTTGCTGGTTTTCGGAAACTTGTTATTTCTTAGAAGCTTGGCAACCCCTCTCAATGAAAGTGCTTTTCCACAGTCCGTGCCTAGGGCTACCTGAAGAGGAAACAAACCATAAAGACAAAACTGAGAACTCCTTTATTTTGTCAAGTTTCAAAGAGCTACTACAAACCATGTTTCATTTAGAGTTCCAAATTCATATATCTATATAGGAGAGAACAGAGTGAAACCTAAATAAAAAAATTGCTACTGTAGATGAACGCTTCAACCTAGAAGAACAAAGTTTGTTGAGCCAAGTGGGATTTGTATACTGATCATCACCACCAAGTATCCTCAAGATTGGATGAAAAAATATTTGCTGGTTATTCGGAAACTCTTTATTTCTTAGAAGCTTGGCAACCCCTCTCAATGAAAAGTGCTTTTCCACAGTCTGTGCCTAGGGCTACTTGAAGCGGAAACAAACCATAGAAGACAAAACTGAGAACTCCTTTATTTTGTCAAGTTTCAAAGATCTACTACAAACCATGTTGGATTTAGAGTTCCAAATTCATCTATCCATATAGGAGAGAACACAGTGAAACCTAAATATAAAAACTGCTATTGTAGACGAACGCTTCAACCTAGAAGAACAAAATTTGGTGATCCAAGTGGAATTTGTGTACTGATCATTACCACCAAGTGTCATCAAGATTGCGTGAAAAAATATTTGCTGGTATATCGGAAGCTCGTTATTTCTTAGAAGCTTGGCAACCCCACTCAATGAAAGTGATTTTCCACAGTCTGTTTCTAGGGGTACTTGAAGAGGAAACAAAACATAGAGACAAAAACTGAGAACTGCTTTATTTTGTCAAGTTTCAAAGAGCTACTACAAACCTTGTTGGATTTAGAGTTCCAAATTCATCTATCTATATAGGAGAGAACAGTGTGAAACCTAAACATAAAAACTGCTACTATAAACGAACGCTTCAACGTAGAAGAACAAAAATTTGGTGAGCCAAGTGGGATTTGTAGACCTTGTCATTACAACCACGTATCATCAAGATTGGGTGAAAAAATATTTCGTGGTATTTCGAAACTAGTTATTTCTTAGAAGCTTGGCAACCCTCTCAATGAAAGTGATTTTCCACACTCTCTGCCTAGAACTACTTGAAGACGAAACAAACCATAGAGACACAACTGAGAACTCCTTTATTTTGTCATGGTTCAAGAGCTACTACAAACCATGTTGGATTTAGAGTTCCAAATTCTTCTATCTATATAGGAGAGAACAGAGTGAAACCTAAAAATAAAAACTGCTACTGAAAACGAATGCTTCAACATAGAAGAACAAAATTTGGTGAGTCAAGTGAGATTGTGTAACGATCTAAACACCATGTATCATCAAGATTGGGTGAAAAATATTTGCTGGTATTTCGGAAACTCGTAATTTCTTGGAAGCTTGGCAACCCCTCTCAAGGAAAGGGCTTTTCCACAGTCACTGCTTAGGGCTACATGAAGCGGAAACAAATCATAGAGACAAAACAGAGAACTCCCTTATTTTGTCAAGTTTCAAAGAGCTACTACAAACCATGTTGGAATTAGACTTCTAAATTCATCTATCTCTATAGGAGAGAACAGAGTGAAACCTAAATAAAAAAATTGCTACTGTAGACGAATGCTTCAACCTAGAAGAACAAAATTTGTTGAGCCAAGTGGGATTTGTGTAATGATCATCACCACCAAGTATCATCAAGATTGGGTGAAAAAATATTTGCTGGTATTTCGGAAACTCGTATTTTCTTGGAAGCTTGGCAACCTCTCTAAGAAAGTGCTTTTCCACCGTTTGTGCCTGGGGCTACTTGAAGAGGAAACAAACCATAGAGACAAAACTGAGAACTCCTTTATTTTGTCAATTTTCAAAGAGCTACTACAAACCATGTTGGATTTAGAGTTCCAAATTCATCTACTTATGTATGAGAGAACAGAGAGAAACCTAAAAATAACTACTGCTACTGAAAACGAACGCATCAAGCTAGAAGAACAATATTTGGTGAGTCAAGTGGGATTTGTGTACCGATCATTACCACCAAGTATCATCAAGATTGGGTGAAAAAGTATTTGCTGGTTTTTCGGAAACTCGTAATTTCTTGGAAGCTTGGCAACCCCTCTCAATGAAAGTGCTTTTCCAGCGTTTGTGCCTGGGGCTACTTGAAGAGGAAACAAACCATAAAGATAAAATTGAGAACTCTTTATTTTGTCAAGTTTCATGGAGCATTACAAACCATGTGGATTTAGAGTTCCAAATTCATCTTTCTATATAAAGGGAACAGAGTGAAACCTAAACATAAAAACTGCTCCTGTAGACGAATGCTTCAATCTAGAAGAACAAAATTTGGTGAGCCAAGTGGGATTTGTGTACTGATCATTACCACCAAGTATCATCAAGATTGGGTGAAAATATATTTGCTGGTATTTCAGAAACTCGTCATTTCTTGGAAGCTTGGCAACCCCTATCAATGATTGTGCTTTTCCACAGTCAGTGCTTAGAGCTACTTGAAGCGGAAAGGAATCATAGAGACAAAACTGAGAATTCCTTTATTTTGTCAAGTTTCAAAGAGCTACTACAAACCATGTTGGATTTAGAGTTCCAAATTCATCTATCTATATAGGAGAGAACAGAGTGAAACCTAAATAAAAAAATTGCTACTGTAGACGAACGCTTCAACCTAGAAGAACAAAATTTGTTGAGCCAAGTGCGATTTGTATACTGATCATCACCACCAAGAATCCTCAAGATTGGATGAAAAAATATTTGCTGGTTTTCGGAAACTTGTTATTTCTTAGAAGCTTGGCAACCCCTCTCAATGAAAGTGCTTTTCCACAGTCCGTGCCTAGGGCTACCTGAAGAGGAAACAAACCATAAAGACAAAACTGAGAACTCCTTTATTTTGTCAAGTTTCAAAGAGCTACTACAAACCATGTTTCATTTAGAGTTCCAAATTCATATATCTATATAGGAGAGAACAGAGTGAAACCTAAATAAAAAAATTGCTACTGTAGATGAACGCTTCAACCTAGAAGAACAAAATTTGTTGAGCCAAGTGGGATTTGTATACTGATCATCACCACCAAGTATCCTCAAGATTGGATGAAAAAATATTTGCTGGTATTTTGGAAACTCGTTATTTCTCAGAAGCTTGGCAACCCCTCTCAATGAAAGTGCTTTTCCACAGTCTCTGCCTAGGGCTACTTGAAGAGGAAACAAACCATAGATACAAAACTGAGAACTCCTTTATTTTGTCAAGTTTCAAAGAGCTACTACAAACCATGTTGGATTTAGAGTTCCAAATTCATCTATCCATATAGGAGAGAACAGAGTGAAACCTAAACATAAATACTGCTCCTGTAGACGAACGCTTCAACCTAGAAGAACAAAATTTGGTGAGCCAAGTGGGATTTTTGTACTGGTCATTACCACCAAGTATCATCAAGATTGGGTGAAAAAGTATTTGCTGGTTTTTCGGAAACTCGTAATTTCTTGGAAGCTTGGCAACCCCTCTCAATAAAAGTGCTTTTCCAGCGTTTGTGCCTGGGGCTACTTGAAGAGGAAACAAACCATAAAGACAAAACTGAGAACTCCTTTATATTGTCAAGTTTCAAGGAGCCATTACAAACCATGTTGGATTTAGAGTTCCAAATTCATCTTTCTATATAAATAGAACAGAGTGAAACCTAAACATAAAAACTGCTCCTGTAGACGAACGCTTCAACCTAGAAGAACAAAATTTGGTGAGCCAAGTGGGATTTGTGTACTGATCATTACCACCAAGTATCATCAAGATTGGGTGAAAATATATTTGCTGGAATTTCGGAAACTCGTAATTTCTTGGAAGCTTGGCAACCCCTATCAATGAATGTGCTTTTCCACAGTCAGTGCTTAGAGCTACTTGAAGCGGAAAGGAATCACAGAGACAAAACTGAGAATTCCTTTATTTTGTCACGTTTCAAAGAGCTACTACAAACCATGTTGGATTTAGAGTTCCAAATTCATCTATCTATATAGGAGAGAACAGAGTGAAACCTAAATAAACAAATTGCTACTGTAGACGAACGCTTCAACCTAGAAGAACAAAATTTGTTGAGCCAAGTGCGATTTTTATACTGATCATCACCACCAAGAATCCTCAAGATTGGATAAAAAAATATTTGCTGGTTTTCGGAAACTTGTTATTTCGTAGAAGCTTGGCAAACCCTCTCAATGAAAGTGCTTTTCCACAGTCCGTGCCTAGGGCTACCTGAAGAGGAAACAAACCATAAAGACAAAACTGAGAACTCCTTTATTTTGTCAAGTTTCAAAGAGCTACTACAAACCATGTTGGATTTAGTGTTCCAAATTCATATATCTATATAGGAGAGAACAGAGTGAAACCTAAATAAAAAAAATTGCTACTGTAGACGAACGCCTCAACCTAGAAGAACAAAATTTGTTGACCCAAGTGGGATTTGTATACTGATCATCACCACCAAGTATCCTCAAGATTGGATGAAAAAATATTTGCTGGTATTTCGGAAACTCGTTATTTCTCAGAAGCTTGGCAACCCCTCTCAATGAAAGTGCTTTTCCACAGTCTCTGCCTAGGGCTACTTGAAGAGGAAACAAACCATAGAGACAAAACTGAGAACTCCTTTATTTTGTCAAGTTTCAAAGAGCTACTACAAACCATGTTGGAGTTAGAGTTCCAAATTCATCTATCCATATAGGAGAGAACAGAGTGAAACCTAAACATAAAAACTGCTCCTGTAGACAAACTCTTCAACCTAGAAGAACAAAATTTGGTGAGCCAAGTGGGATTTTTGTACTGGTCATTACCACCAAGTTTCATCAAGATTGGGTGAAAAAATATTTGCTGGTATTTCGGAAACTCGTAATTTCTTGGAATCCTGGCAACCCCTATCAAAGAATGTGCTTTTCCACAGACACTGCTTAGGGCTATTGAAGCGGAAAGAAATCATACAGACAAAATTGAGAACTCCTTTATTTTGTCAAGTTTCAAAGAGCTACTACAAACCATGTTGTATTTAGAGTTCCAAATTCATCTATCTATATAGGAGAGAACAGAGTGAAACCTAAATAAAAAAATTGCTACTGTAGACAAACGCTTCAACCTAGAAGAACAAAATTTGTTGAGCCAAGTGGGATTTGTATACTGATCTTCACCACCAAGTATCCTCAAGATTGGATGAAAAAATATTTGCTGGTAATTCGGAAACTCTTTATTTCTTAGAAGCTTGGCAACCCCTCTCAATTAAAGTGCTTTTCCACAGTCTGTGCCTAGGGCTACTTGAAGCGGAAACAAACCATAGAGACAAAACTGAGAACTCCTTTATTTTGTCAAGTTTCAAAGAGCTACTACAAACCATGTTGGAGTTAGAGTTCCAAATTCATCTATCCATATAGGAGAGAACAGAGTGAAACCTAAATAAACAAATTGCTACTGTAGACGAACGCTTCAACCTAGAAGAACAAAATTTGTTGAGCCAAGTGCGATTTTTATACTGATCATCACCACCAAGAATCCTCAAGATTGGATAAAAAAATATTTGCTGGTTTTCGGAAACTTGTTATTTCGTAGAAGCTTGGCAAACCCTCTCAATGAAAGTGCTTTTCCACAGTCCGTGCCTAGGGCTACCTGAAGAGGAAACAAATCATAAAGACAAAACTGAGAACTCCTTTATTTTGTCAAGTTTCAAAGAGCTACTACAAACCATGTTGGATTTAGAGTTCCAAATTCATATATCTATATAGGAGAGAACAGAGTGAAACCTAAATAAAAAAAATTGCTACTGTAGACGAACGCCTCAACCTAGAAGAACAAAATTTGTTGACCCAAGTGGGATTTGTATACTGATCATCACCACCAAGTATCCTCAAGATTGGATGAAAAAATATTTGCTGGTATTTCGGAAACTCGTTATTTCTCAGAAGCTTGGCAACCCCTCTCAATGAAAGTGCTTTTCCACAGTCTCTGCCTAGGGCTACTTGAAGAGGAAACAAACCATAGAGACAAAACTGAGAACTCCTTTATTTTGTCAAGTTTCAAAGAGCTACTACAAACCATGTTGGAGTTAGAGTTCCAAATTCATCTATCCATATAGGAGAGAACAGAGTGAAACCTAAACATAAAAACTGCTCCTGTAGACAAACTCTTCAACCTAGAAGAACAAAATTTGGTGAGCCAAGTGGGATTTTTGTACTGGTCATTACCACCAAGTTTCATCAAGATTGGGTGAAAAAATATTTGCTGGTATTTCGGAAACTCGTAATTTCTTGGAATCCTGGCAACCCCTATCAAAGAATGTGCTTTTCCACAGACACTGCTTAGGGCTATTGAAGCGGAAAGAAATCATACAGACAAAATTGAGAACTCCTTTATTTTGTCAAGTTTCAAAGAGCTACTACAAACCATGTTGTATTTAGAGTTCCAAATTCATCTATCTATATAGGAGAGAACAGAGTGAAACCTAAATAAAAAAATTGCTACTGTAGACAAACGCTTCAACCTAGAAGAACAAAATTTGTTGAGCCAAGTGGGATTTGTATACTGATCTTCTCCACCAAGTATCCTCAAGATTGGATGAAAAAATATTTGCTGGTAATTCGGAAACTCTTTATTTCTTAGAAGCTTGGCAACCCCTCTCAATGAAAGTGCTTTTCCACAGTCTGTGCCTAGGGCTACTTGAAGCAGAAACAAACCATAGAGAGAAAACTGAGAACTCCTTTATTTTGTCAAGTTTCAAAGAGCTACTACAAACCATGTTGGATTTAGAGTTCCAAATTCATCTATCCATATAGGAGAGAACAGAGTGAAACCTAAATATAAAAACTGCTATTGTAGACGAACGCTTCAACCTAGAAGAACAAAATTTGGTGATCCAAGTGGAATTTGTGTACTGATCATTACCACCAAGTGTCATCAAGATTGCGTGAAAAAATATTTGCTGGTATATCGGAAGCTCGTTATTTCTTAGAAGCTTGGCAACCCCACTCAATGAAAGTGCTTTTCCACAGTCTGTTCCTAGGGGTACTTGAAGAGCAAACAAACCATAGAGACAAAACTGAGAACTGCTTTATTTTGTCAAGTTTCAAAGAGCTACTACAAACCATGTTGGATTTAGAGTTCCAAATTCATCTATCTCTATAGGAGAGAACAGTGTGAAACCTAAACATAAAAACTGCTACTGTAAACGAACGCTTAAACGTAGAAGAACAAAATTTGGTGAGCCAAGTGGGATTTGTAGACTTGTCATTACAACCACGTATCATCAAGATTGGGTGAAAAAATATTTGCTGGTATTTCGAAATTTGTTATTTCTTAGAAGCTTGGCAACCTCTCTCAATGAAAGTGATTTTCCACACTCTCTGCCTAGGGCTACTTGAAGACGAAACAAACCATAGAGACAAAACTGAGAACTCTTTTATTTTGTCAAGGTTAAAAGAGCTACTACAAACCATGTTGGATTTAGAGTTCCAAATTCATCTATCTATACAGGAGAGAACAGAGTGAAACCTAAAAAGAAAAACTGCTACTGAAAACGAACGCTTCAACATAGAAGAACAAAATTTGGTGAGTCAAGTGTGATTTGTGTACCGATCGTAAACACCATGTATCATCAAGATTGGGTGAAAAAATATTTTCTGGTATTTCGGAAACTCGTAATTTCTTCCAGCTTGGCAACCCCTCTCAAGGAAAGGGCTTTTCCACAGTCACTGCTTTGGGCTACTTGAAGCGGAAACAAATCATAGAGACAAAACAGAGAACTCCTTTATTTTGTCAAGTTTCAAAGAGCAACTACAAACCATGTTATATTTAGACTTCCAAATTCATCTATCTCCATAGGAGAGAACAGAGTGAAACCTAAATAAAAAAATTGCTACTGTAGACGAACGCTTCAACCTAGAAGAACAAAATTTGTTGAGCCAAGTGGGATTGTATACTGATCATCACCACCAAGTATCATCAAGATTGGGTGAAAAAATATTTGCTGGTATTTCGGAAACTCGTATTTTCTTGGAAGCTTGGCAACCTCTCTACGAAAGTGCTTTTCCACCATTTGTGCCTGGGGCTACTTGAAGAGGAAACAAACCATAGAGACAAAACTGAGAACTCCTTTATTTTGTCAATTTTCAAAGAGCTACTACAAACCATGTTGGATTTAGAGTTCCAAATTCATCTATCTACGTATGAGAGAACAGAGAGAAACCTAAAAAAAAAAACTGCTACTGAAAACGAACGCATCAAGCTACAAGAACAATATTTGGTGAGTCAAGTGGGATTTGTGTACCGATCATTACCACCAAGTATCATCAAGATTGGGTGAAAAAGTATTTGCTGGTTTTTCGGAAACTCGTAATTTCTTGGAAGCTTGGCAACCCCTCTCAATGAAAGTGCTTTTCCAGCGTTTGTGCCTGGGGCTACTTGAAGAGGAAACAAACCATAAAGATAAAATTGAGAACTCCTTTATTTTGTCAAGTTTCAAGGAGCCATTACAAACCATGTTGGATTTAGAGTTCCAAATTCATCTTTCTATATAAAGGGAACAGAGTGAAACCTAAACATAAAAACTGCTCCTGTAGACGAACGCTTCAATCTAGAAGAACAAAATTTGGTGAGCCAAGTGGGATTTGTGTACTGATCATTACCACCAAGTATCATCAAGATTGGGTGAAAATATATTTGCTGGTATTTCAGAAACTCGTCATTTCTTGGAAGCTTGGCAACCCCTATCAATGATTGTGCTTTTCCACAGTCAGTGCTTAGAGCTACTTGAAGCGGAAAGGAATCATAGAGACAAAACTGAGAATTCCTTTATTTTGTCAAGTTTCAAAGAGCTACTACAAACCATGTTGGATTTAGAGTTCCAAATTCATCTATCTATATAGGAGAGAACAGAGTGAAACCTAAATAAAAAAATTGCTACTGTAGACGAACGCTTCAACCTAGAAGAACAAAATTTGTTGAGCCAAGTGCGATTTGTATACTGATCATCACCACCAAGAATCCTCAAGATTGGATGAAAAAATATTTGCTGGTTTTCGGAAACTTGTTATTTCTTAGAAGCTTGGCAACCCCTCTCAATGAAAGTGCTTTTCCACAGTCCGTGCCTAGGGCTACCTGAAGAGGAAACAAACCATAAAGACAAAACTGAGAACTCCTTTATTTTGTCAAGTTTCAAAGAGCTACTACAAACCATGTTTCATTTAGAGTTCCAAATTCATATACCTATATAGGAGAGAACAGAGTGAAACCTAAATAAAAAAATTGCTACTGTAGATGAACGCTTCAACCTAGAAGAACAAAATTTGTTGAGCCAAGTGGGATTTGTATACTGATCATCACCACCAAGTATCCTCAAGATTGGATGAAAAAATATTTGCTGGTATTTTGGAAACTCGTTATTTCTCAGAAGCTTGGCAACCCCTCTCAATGAAAGTGCTTTTCCACAGTCTCTGCCTAGGGCTACTTGAAGAGGAAACAAACCATAGATACAAAACTGAGAACTCCTTTATTTTGTCAAGTTTCAAAGAGCTACTACAAACCATGTTGGATTTAGAGTTCCAAATTCATCTATCCATATAGGAGAGAACAGAGTGAAACCTAAACATAAAAACTGCTCCTGTAGACGAACGCTTCAACCTAGAAGAACAAAATTTGGTGAGCCAAGTGGGATTTTTGTACTGGTCATTACCACCAAGTATCATCAAGATTGGGTGACAAAATATTTGCTGGTATTTCGAAACTAGTTATTTCTTAGAAGCTTGGCAACCCCTCTCAATGAAAGTGATTTTCCACACTCTCTGCCTAGGGCTACTTGAAGACGAAACAAACCATAGAGACAAAACTGAGAACTCCTTTATTTTGTCAAGGTTCAAAGAGCTACTACAAACCATGTTGGATTTAGAGTTCCAAATTCATCTATCTATATAGGAGAGAACAGAGTGAAACCTAAAAATAAAAACTGCTACTGAAAACGAACGCTTCAACATAGAAGAACAAAATTTGGTGAGTCAAGTGTGATTGTGTACCGATCGTAAACACCATGTATCATCAAGTTTGGGTGAAAAAATATTTGCTGGTATTTCGGATACTCGTAATTTCTTGGAAGCTTGGCAACCCCTCTCAAAGAAAGGGCTTTTCCACAGTCACTGCTTAGGGCTACTTGAAGCGGAAACAAATCATAGAGACAAAACAGAGAACTCCTTTATTTTGTCAATTTTCAAAGAGCTACTACAAACCATGTTGGATTTAGACTTCCAAATTCATCTATCTCCATAGGAGAGAACAGAGTGAAACCTAAATAAAAAAATTGCTACTGTAGACGAACGCTTCAACCTAGAAGAACAAAATTTGTTGAGCCAAGTGGGATTTGTATACTGATCATCACCACCAAGTATCATCAAGATTGGGTGAAAAAATATTTGCTGGTATTTCGGAAACTCGTATTTTCTTGGAAGCTTGGCAACCTCTCTAAGAAAGTGCTTTTCCACCGTTTGTGCCTGGGGCTACTTGAAGAGGAAACAAACCATAGAGACAAAACTGAGAACTCCTTTATTTTGTCAATTTTCAAAGAGCTACTACAAACCATGTTGGATTTAGAGTTCCAAATTCATCTATCTATGTATGAGAGAACAGAGAGAAACCTAAAAATAAAAAATGCTACTGAAAACGAACGCATCAAGCTACAAGAACAATATTTGGTGAGTCAAGTGGGATTTGTGTACCGATCATTACCACCAAGTATCATCAAGATTGGGTGAAAAAGTATTTGCTGGTTTTTCGGAAACTCGTAATTTCTTGGAAGCTTGGCAACCCCTCTCAATGAAAGTGCTTTTCCAGCGTTTGTGCCTGGAGCTACTTGAAGAGGAAACAAACCATAAAGATAAAATTGAGAACTCCTTTATTTTGTCAAGTTTCAAGGAGCCATTACAAACCATGTTGGATTTAGAGTTCCAAATTCATCTTTCTATATAAAGGGAACAGAGTGAAACCTAAACATAAAAACTGCTCCTGTAGACGAACGCTTCAACCTAGAAGAACAAAATTCGGTGAGCCAAGTGGGATTTGTGTACTGATCATTACCACCAAGTATCATCAAGATTGGGTGAAAATATATTTGCTGGTATTTCGGAAACTCGTCATTTCTTGGAAGGTTGGCAACCCCTATCAATGATTGTGCTTTTCCACAGTCAGTGCTTAGAGCTACTTGAAGCAGAAAGGAATCATAGAGACAAAACTGAGAATTCCTTTATTTTGTCAAGTTTCAAAGAGCTACTACAAACCATGTTGGATTTAGAGTTCCAAATTCATCTATCTATATAGGAGAGAACAGAGTGAAACCTAAATAAAAAAATTGCTACTGTAGACGAACGCTTCAACCTAGAAGAACAAAATTTGTTGAGCCAAGTGGGATTTGTATACTGATCATCACCACCAAGTATCCTCAAGATTGGATGAAAAAATATTTGCTGGTATTTCGGAAACTCGTTATTTCTCAGAAGCTTGGCAACCCCTGTCAATGAAAGTGCTTTTCCACAGTCTGTGCCTAGGGCTACTTGAAGCGGAAAAAAACCATAGAGACAAAACTGAGAACTCCTTTATTTTGTCAAGTTTCAAAGAGCTACTACAAACCATGTTGGATTTAGAGTTCCAAATTCATCTATCCATATAGGAGAGAACAGAGTGAAACCTAATTATAAAAACTGCTATTGTAGACGAACGCTTCAACCTAGAAGAACAAAATTTGGTGAGCCAAGTGGAATTTGTGTACTGATCATTACCACCAAGTGTCATCAAGATTGCGTGAAAAAATATTTGCTGGTATATCGGAAGCTCGTTATTTCTTAGAAGCTTGGCAACCCCACTCAATGAAAGTGATTTTCCACAGTCTGTTCCTAGGGGTACTTGAAGAGGAAACAAACCATAGAGACAAACCTAGAACTGCTTTATTTTGTCAAGTTTCAAAGAGCTACTACAAACCATGTTGGATTTAGGGTTCCAAATTCATCTATCTCTATAGGAGAGAACAGTGTGAAACCTAAACATAAAAACTGCTACTGTAAACGAACGCTTCAACGTAGAAGAACAAAATTTGATGAGCCAAGTGGGATTTGTAGACTTGTCATTACAACCACGTATCATCAAGATTGGGTGAAAAAATATTCGCTGGTATTTCGAAACTAGTTATTTCTTAGAAGCTTGGCAACCCCTCTCAATGAGAGTGATTTTCCACACTCTCTGCCTAGGGCTACTTGAAGACGAAACAAACCATAGAGACAAAACTGAGAACTCCTTTATTTTGTCAAGGTTCAAATAGCTACTACAAACCATGTTAGATTTAGAGTTCCAAATTCATCTATCTATATAGGAGAGAACAGAGTGAAACCTAAAAAAAAAAAACTGCTACTGAAAACGAACGCTTCAACATAGAAGAACAAAATTTGGTGAGTCAAGTGTGATTTGTGTACCGATCATAAACACCATGTATCATCAAGATACGGTGAAAAAATATTTGCTGGTATTTCGGAAACTCGTAGTTTCTTGGAAGCTTGGCAACCCCTCTCAAGGAAAGGGCTTTTCCACAGTCACTGCTTGGGGCTACTTGAAGCGGAAACAAATCATAGAGACAAAACAGAGAACTTCTTTATTTTGTCAAGTTTCAAAGAGCTACTACAAACCATGTTGGATTTAGACTTCCAAATTCATCTATCTCTATAGGAGAGAACAGAGTGAAACCTAAATAAAAAAATTGCTACTGTAGACGAACGCTTCAACCTAGAAGAACAAAATTTGCTGAGCCAAGTGGGATTTGTATACTGATCATCACCACCATGTATCATCAAGATTGGGTGAAAAAATATTTGCTGGTATTTCGGAAACTCGTATTTTCTTGGAAGCTTGGCAACCTCTCTAAGAAAGTGCTTTTCCACCGTTTGTGCCCGGGGCTACTTGAAGAGGAAACAAACCATAGAGACAAAATTGAGAACTCCTTTATTTTGTCAATTTTCAAAGAGCTACTACAAACCATGTTGGATTTAGAGTTCCAAATTCATCTATCTACGTATGAGAGAACAGAGAGAAACCTAAAAATAAAAACTGCTACTGAAAACGAACGCATCAAGCTACAAGAACAATATTTGGTGAGTCAAGTGGGATTTGTGTACCGATCATTACCACCAAGTATCATCAAGATTGGGTGAAAAAGTATTTGCTGGTTTTTCGGAAACTCGTAATTTCTTGGAAGCTTGGCAACCCCTCTCAATGAAAGTGCTTTTCCACCGTTTGTGTCTGGGGCTACTTGTAGAGGAAACAAACCATACAGACAAAACTGAGAACTCCTTTATTTTGTCAAGTTTCAAGGAGCCATTACAAACCATGTTGGATTTAGAGTTCCAAATTCATCTTTCTATATAAAGGGAAGAGAGTGAAACCTAAACATAAAAACTGCTCCTGTAGACGAACGCTTCAACCTAGAAGAACAAAATTTGGTGAGCCAAGTGGGATTTGTGTACTGATCATTACCACCAAGTATCATCAAGATTGGGTGAGAATATATTTGCTGGTATTTCGGAAACTCGTGATTTCTTGGAAGCTTGGCAACCCCTATCAATGAATGTGCTTTTCCACAGTCAGTGCTTAGGGCTACTTGAAGCGGAAAGAAATCATAGAGACAAAACTGAGAATTCCTTTATTTTGTCAAGTTTCAAAGAGCTACTACAAACCATGTTGGATTTAGAGTTCCAAATTCATCTATCTATATAGGAGAGAACAGAGTGAAACCTAAATAAAAAAAATTGCTACTGTAGACGAACGCTTCAACCTAGAAGAACAAAATTTGTTGAGCCAAGTGGGAATTGTATACTGATCATCACCACCAAGTATCCTCAAGATTGGATGAAAAAATATTTGCTGGTTTTCGGAAACTCGTTATTTCTTAGAAGCTTGGCAACCACTCTCAATGAAAGTGCTTTTGCACAGTCTGTGCCTAGGGCTACTTGAAGAGGAAACAAACCATAAAGACAAAACTGAGAACTCCTTTATTTTGTCAAGTTTCAAAGAGCTACTACAAACCATGTTGGATTTAGAGTTCCAAATTCATCTATCCATATAGGAGAGAACAGAGTGAAACCTAAACATAAAAACTGCTCCTGTAGACGAACGCTTCAACCTAGAAGAACTAAATTTGGTGAGCCAAGTGGGATTTTTGTACTGGGCATTACCACCAAGTATCCTCAAGTTTGGGTGAAAAAATATTTGCTGGTATTTCGGAAAATCGTAATTTCTTGGAAGCTTGGCAACCCCTGTCAATGAATGTGCTTTTCCACAGTCACTGGTTAGGGCTATTGAAGCGGAAAGAAATCATACAGACACAACTGAGAACTCCTTTATTTTATCAAGTTTCAAAGAGCTACTACAAACCATGTTGTATTTAGAGATCCAAATTCATCTATCTATATAGGAGAGAACAGAGTGAAACCTAAATGAAAAAAATGCTACTGTAGACAAACGCTTCAACCTAGAAGAACAAAATTTGTTGAGCCAAGTGGGATTTGTATACTGATCATCACCACCACGTATCCTCAAGATTGGATGAAAAAATATTTGCTGGTAATTCGGAAACTCTTTATTTCTTAGAAGCTTGGCAACCCCTCTCAATGAAAGTGCTTTTCCACAGTCTCTGCTTAGGGCTACTTGAAGCGGAAACAAATCATAGAGACAAAAGTGAGAACTCCTTTATTTTGTCAAGTTTCAAAGAGCTACTACAAACCATGTTGGATTTAGAGTTCCAAATTCATCTATCTATATAGGAGAGAACAGTGTGAAACCTAAACATAAAAACTGCTACTGTAAACGAACGCTTCAACGTAGAAGAACAAAAT
>NW_027511003.1:0-29130 GCF_048772815.1 Callospermophilus lateralis | reverse complement strand
GGTAAAATAAAAAAGTTCTCAGTTTTGTCTCTATGGTTTGTTTCCTCTTCAAGAAGTCCTAGGCACAGACTGTGGAAAGCACTTTCACTGAGATGGGTTGCCAAGCTTCTAAGAAATAACGAGTTTCCGAAATACCAGCAAATATTTTTTCACCCAATCTTGATGATACTTGTTGCTAATGATCAGTACACAAATCCCACTTGGCTCACCAAATTTTGTTCTTCTAGGTTGATGCATTCGTCTACAGTAGCAGTTTTTATAGTGAGGTTTCCCTCTGTTCTCTCATATATAGATAGATGAATTTGGAACTCTAAATCCAACATGGTTTGTAGTAGCTCCTTGAAACTTGAAAAAATAAAGGAGTTCTCAGTTTTGTCTCTATGGTTTGTTTCCTCTTCAAGTAGCCTTTGGCACAGACTGTGGAAAAGCACTTTCATTGAGAGAGGTTGCCAAGATTCTAAGACATTACGAGTTTCCGAAATACCAGCAAATATTTTTTCACCCAATCTTGATGATACTTGGTGGTAATGATCAGCACACAAATCCCACTTGGCTCACCAAATTTTGTTCTTCTAGGTTGAAGCGTTCGTCTACAGTAGCAGTTTTTATATTTAGGTTTCCCTCTGTTCTCTCCTATATAGATAGATGAATTTGGAACTCTAAATCCAACATGGTTTGTAGTAGCTCTTTGAAACTTGACAAAATAAAGGAGTTCTCAGTTTTGTCTCTATGGTTTGTTTCCTCTTCAAGTAGCCCTAGGCACAGTCTGTGGAAAAGCACTTTCATTGAGAGGGGTTGCCAAGCTTCTAAGAAATTACGAGTTTCCGAAATACCAGCAAATATTTTTTCACCCAATCTTGATGATACTGGGTGGTAATGATCAGTACACAAATCCCACTTGGCTCACCAAATGTTGTTCTTCTAGGTTGAAGCGTTCGTCTACAGTAGTAGTTTTTATATTTAGGTTTCCCTCTGTTCTCTCCTATATAAATAGATGATTTTGGAACTCTAAATCCAACATGGTTTGTAGTAGCTCTTTGAAACTTGACAAAATGAAGGAGTTCTCAGTTTTCTCTCTATGGTTTGTTTCCTCTTCAAGTAGCCCTAGGCACAGACTGTGGAAATGTACTTTCATTGAGATGGGTTGAGAAGCTTCTAAGAAATAACGAGTTTCCGAAATACCAGCAAATATTTTTTCACCCAATCTTGATGATACTTGGTGGTAATGATCAGTACACAAATCCCACTTGGCTCACCAAGTTTTGTTCTTCTAGTTTGAAGCTTTCATCTACAGTAGCAGTTTCTATATTTAGTTTCCCTCTGTTCTCTCCTATATAGATATATGAATTTGGAACTCTAAATCCAACATGGTTTGTAGTAGCTCTTTGAAACTTGATAAAATAAAAATTCTCAGTTTTGTCTCTATGGTTTGTTTCCTCTTCAAGTAGTCCTAGGCACAGACTGTGGAAAGCACTTTCACTGAGATGGGTTGCCAACTTCTAAGAAATAACGAGTTTCCGAAATACCAGCAAATATTTTTTCACCCAATCTTGATGATACTTGGTGGTAATGATCAGTACACAAATCCCACTTTGCTCACCAAATTTTGTTCTTCTAGGTTGATGCGTTCGTCTACAGTAGCAGTTTTTATAGTTAGGTTTCCCTCTGTTCTCTCATATATAGATAGTTGAATTTGGAACTCTAAATACAACATGGTTTGTAGTATCTCCTTGAAACTTGAAAAAATAAAGGAGTTCTCAGTTTTGTCTCTATGGTTTGTTTCTTCTTCAAGTAGCCCTATGCACAGACTGTGGAAAAGCACTTTAATTGAGAGGGGTTGCCAAGCGTCTACGAAATTCCGATTTTTCGAAATACCAGCAAAAATTTTTTCACCCAATCTTGATGATTCTTGATGGTAATGATCAGTACACAAATCCCACTTGGCTCACCAAATTTTGTACTTCTAGGTTGAAGCGTTCGTCTACAGTAGCAGTTTTTATATTTTGTTTCCCTCTGTTCTCTCCTTTATAAATAGATGAATTTGGAACTCTAAATCCAACATAGTTTATAGTAGCTCTTTGAAACTTGACAAAATAAAGGAGTTCTCAGTTTTCTCTCTATGGTTTGTTTCCTCTTCCAGTAGCCCTAGGCACAGACTGTGGAAAAGCACTTTCATTGAGAGGGGTTGCCAAGCTTCTAAGAAATAACGAGTTTCCGAAATACCAGCAAATATTTTTTACCCAATCTTGATTATACTTGGTGGTAATGATCAGTACACAAATCCCACTTGGCTCACCAAATTTTGTTCTTCTAGGTTGAATCGTTCGTCTACAGTAGCAGTTTTTATATTTAGGTTTCCCTCTGTTCTCTCCTATATAGATACTTGATTTTGGAACTCTAAATCCAACATGGTTTGTAGTAGCTCTTTGAAACTTGACAAAATGAAGGAGTTCTCAGTTTTCTCTCTATGGTTTGTTTCCTCTTCAAGTAGCCCTAGGCACAGACTGTGGAAATGTACTTTCATTGAGATGAGTTGAGAAGCTTCTAAGAAATAACGAGTTTCCGAAATACCAGCAAATATTTTTTCACCCAAACTTGATGATACTTGGTGGTAATGATCAGTACACAAATCCCAATTGGCTCACCAAATTTTGTTCTTCTAGTTTGAGGCTTTCGTCCACAGTAGCAGTTTTTATATTTAGTTTCCCTCTGTTCTCTCCTATATAGATAGATGAATTTGGACCTCTAAATCCAACATGGTTTGTAGTAGCTCTTTGAAACTTGATAAAATAAAAAAGTTCTCAGTTTTGTCTCTATGGTTTGTTTCCTCTTCAAGTAGTCCTAGGCACAGACTGTGGAAAGCACTTTCACTGAGATGGGTTGCCAAGCTTCTAAGAAATAACGAGTTTCCAAAATACCAGCAAATATTTTTTCACAGAATCTTGATGATACTTGGTGGTAATGATCAGTACACAAATCCCACTTGGCTCACCAAATTTTGTTCTTCTAGTTTGAGGCTTTCGTCTACAGTAGCAGTTTTTATATTTTGTTTCCCTCTGTTTTCTCCTATATAGATACATGAATTTGGAACTCTAAATCCAACATGGTTTGTAGTAGCTCTTTGAAACTTGGTAAAATAAAAAAGTTCTCAGTTTTGTCTCTATGGTTTGTTTCCTCTTCAAGTAGTCGTAGGCACAGACTGTGGAAAGCACTTTCACTGAGAGGGGTTGCCAAGCTTCTAAGAAATAACGAGTTTCGCAAATACCAGCAAATATTTTTTCACCCAATCTTGATGATACTTGTTGCTAATGATCAGTACACATTTCCCACTTGGCTCACCAAATTTTGTTCTTCTAGGTTGATGCATTCGTATACAGTAGCAGTTTTTATAGTGAGGTTTCCCTCTGTTCTCTCATATATAGATAGATGAATTTGGAACTCTAAATCCAACATGGTTTGTAGTAGCTCCTTGAAACTTGAAAAAATAAAGGAGTTCTCAGTTTTGTCTCTATGGTTTGTTTCCTCTTCAAGTAGCCCTAGGCACAGACTGTGGAAATGTACTTTCATTGAGATGGGTTGAGAAGCTTCTAAGAAATAACGAGTTTCCGAAATACCAGCAAATATTTTTTCACCCAATCTTGATGATACTTGGTGGTAATGATCAGCACACAAATCCCACTTGGCTCACCAAATTTTGTTCTTCTAGGTTGAAGCGTTCGACTACAGTAGCAGTTTTTATATTTTGGTTTCCCTCTGTTCTCTCCTATATAGATAGTTGATTTTGGAACTCTAAATACAACATGGTTTGTAGTAGCTCTTTGAAACTTGACAAAATGAAGGAGTTCTCAGTTTTGTCTCTATGGTTTGTTTCCTCTTCAAGTAGCCCTAGGCACAGACTGTGGAAATGTACTTTCATTGAGATGAGTTGAGAAGCTTCTAAGAAATAACGAGTTTCCGAAATACCAGCAAATATTTTTTCACCCAAACTTGATGATACTTGGTGGTAATGATCAGTACACAAATCCCAATTGGCTCACCAAATTTTGTTCTTCTAGTTTGAGGCTTTCGTCTACAGTAGCAGTTTTTATATTTTTTTCCCTCTGTTCTCTCCTATATAGATAGATGAATTTGGACCTCTAAATCCAACATGGTTTGTAGTAGCTCTTTGAAACTTGATAAAATAAAAAAGTTCTCAGTTTTGTCTCTATGGTTTGTTTCCTCTTCAAGTAGTCCTAGGCACAGACTGTGGAAAGCACTTTCACTGAGATGGGTTGCCAAGCTTCTAAGAAATAATGAGTTTCCGAAATACCAGCAAATATTTTTTCACAGAATCTTGATTATACTTGGTGGTAATGATCAGTACACAAATCCCACTTGGCTCACCAAATTTTGTTCTTCTAGTTTGAGGCTTTCGTCTACAGTAGCAGTTTTTATATTTTGTTTCCCTCTGTTTTCTCCTATATAGATAGATGAATTTTGAACTCTAAATCCAACATGGTTTGTAGTAGCTCTTTGAAACTTGGTAAAATAAAAAAGTTCTCAGTTTTGTCTCTATGGTTTGTTTCCTCTTCAAGTAGTCCAAGGCACAGACTGTGGAAAGCACTTTCACTGAGATGGGTTGCCAAGCTTCTAAGAAATAACGAGTTTCCGAAATACCAGCAAATATTTTTTCACCCAATCTTTATGATACTTTTTGCTAATGATCAGTACACAAATCCCACTTGGCTCACCAAATTTTGTTCTTCTAGGTTGATGCATTCGTCTACAGTAGCAGTTTTTATAGTGAGGTTTCCCTCTGTTCTCTCATATATAGATAGATGAATTTGGAACTCTAAATCCAACATGGTTTGTAGTAGCTCCTTGAAACTTGAAAAAATAAAGGAGATCTCAGTTTTGTCTCTATGGTTTGTTTCCTCTTCAAGTAGCCTTTGACACAGACTGTGGAAAAGCACTTTCATTGAGAGAGGTTGCCAAGATTCTAAGACATTACGAGTTTCCGAAATACCAGCAAATATTTTTTCACCCAATCTTGATGATACTTGGTGGTAATGATCAGCACACAAATCCCACTTGGCTCACCAAATTTTGTTCTTCTAGGTTGAAGCGTTCGTCTACAGTAGCAGTTTTTATATTTAGGTTTCCCTCTGTTCTCTCCTATATAGATAGATGATTTTGGAACTCTAAATCCAACATGGTTTGTAGTAGCTCTTTGAAACTTGACAAAATGAAGGAGTTCTCAGTTTTCTCTCTATGGTTTGTTTCCTCTTCAAGTAGCCCTAGGCACAGACTGTGGAAATGTACTTTCATTGAGATGGGTTGAGAAGCTTCTAAGAAATAACGAGTTTCCGAAATACCAGCAAATATTTTTTCACCCAATCTTGATGATACTTGGTGGTAATGATCAGGACACAAATCCCACTTGGCTCACCAAATTTTGTTCTTCTAGGTTGAAGCGTTCGTCTACAGTAGCAGTTTTTATATTTAGTTTCCCTCTGTTCTCTCCTATATAGATAGATGAATTTGGAACTCTAAATCCAACATGGTTTGTAGTAGCTCTTTGAAACTTGATAAAATAAAAATTCTCAGTTTTGTCTCTATGGTTTTTTTCCTCTTCAAGTAGTCCTAGGCACAGACTGTGGAAAGCACTTTCACTGAGATGGGTTGCCAAGCTTCTAAGAAATAACGAGTTTCCGAAATACCAGCAAATATTTTTTCACCCAATCTTGATGATACTTGGTGGTAATGATCAGGACACAAATCCCACTTGGCTCACCAAATTTTGTTCTTCTAGGTTGAAGCGTTCGTCTACAGTAGCAGTTTTTATATTTAGTTTCCCTCTGTTCTCTCCTATATAGATAGATGAATTTGGAACTCTAAATCCAACATGGTTTGTAGTAGCTCTTTGAAACTTGATAAAATAAAAATTCTCAGTTTTGTCTCTATGGTTTTTTTCCTCTTCAAGTAGTCCTAGGCACAGACTGCGGAAAGCACTTTCACTGAGATGGGTTGCCAAGCTTCTAAGAAATAACGAGTTTCCGAAATACCAGCAAATATTTTTTCACCAATTTGATGATTCTTGGTGGTAATGATCAGTACACAAATCCCACTTGGCTCACCAAACTTTGTTCTTCTAGTTTGATGCGTTCGTCTACAGTAGCAGTTTTTATAGTTAGGTTTCCCTCTGTTCTCTCATATATAGATAGTTGAATTTGGAACTCTAAATACAACATGGTTTGTAGTATCTCCTTGAAACTTGAAAAAATAAAGGACTTCTCAGTTTTGTCTCTATGGTTTGTTTCCTCTTCAAGTAGCCCTAGGCACAGACTGTGGAAAGCACTTTCACTGAGAAGGGTTGCCAAGCTTCTAAGAAATAACGAGTTTCCGAAATACCAGCAAATATTTTTTACCCAATCTTGATGATACTTGGTGGTAATGATCAGTACAAAAATCCCACTTGGCTCACCAAGTTTTGTTCTTCCAAGTTGATGCATTCGTCTACAGTAGCAGTTTTTATAGTGAGGTTTCCCTCTGTTCTCTCATATATAGATAGATGAATTTGGAACTCTAAATCCAACATGGTTTGTAGTAGCTCCTTGAAACTTGAAAAAATAAAGGAGTTCTCAGTTTTTTCTCTATGGTTTGTTTCCTCTTCAAGTAGCCTTTGGCACAGACTGTGGAAAAGCACTTTCATTGAGAGGGGTTGCCAAGCTTCTAAGACATTACGAGTTTCCGAAATACCAGCAAATATTTTTTCACCCAATCTTGATGATACTTGGTGGTAATGATCAGCACACAAATCCCACTTGGCTCACCAAATTTTGTTCTTCTAGGTTGAAGCGTTCGTCTACAGTAGCAGTTTTTATATTTAGGTTTCCCTCTGTTCTCTCCTATATAGATAGATGAATTTGGAACTCTAAATCCAACATGGTTTGTAGTAGCTCTTTGAAACTTGACAAAATAAAGGAGTTCTCAGTTTTGTCTCTATGGTTTGTTTCCTCTTCAAGTAGCCCTAGGCACAGTCTGTGGAAAAGCACTGTCATTGAGAAGCGTTGCCAAGCTTCTAAGAAATTACGAGTTTCCGAAATACCAGCAAATATTTTTTTACCCAATCTTGATGATACTTGGTGGTAATGATCACTACACAAATCCCACTTGGCTCACCAAATTTTGTTCTTCTAGGTTGAAGCGTTCGTCTGCAGTAGCAGTTTTTATATTTAGGTTTCCCTCTGTTCTCTCCTATATAGATAGATGATTTTGGAACTTAAAATCCAACATGGTTTGTAGTAGCTCTTTGAAACTTGACAAAATGAAGTAGTTCTCAGTTTTCTCTCTATGGTTTGTTTCCTCTTCAAGTAGCCCTAGGCACAGACTGTGGAAATGTACTTTCATTGAGATGGGTTGAGAAGCTTCTAAGAAATAACGAGTTTCCGAAATACCAGCAAATATTTTTTCACCCAATCTTGATGATACTTGGTGGTAATGATCAGGACACAAATCCCACTTGGCTCACCAAATTTTGTTCTTCTAGGTTGAAGCGTTCGTCTACAGTAGCAGTTTTTATATTTAGGTTTCCCTCTGTTCTCTCCTATATAAATAGATGAATTTGGAACTCTAAATCCAACATGGTTTATAGTAGCTCTTTGAAACTTGACAAAATAAAGGAGTTCTCAGTTTTGTCTCTATGGTTTGTTTCCTCTTCAAGTAGCCCTAGGCACAGACTGTGGAAATGTACTTTCATTGAGATGGGTTGAGAAGCTTCTAAGAAATAACGAATTTCCGAAATACCAGCAAATATTTTTTCACCCAATCTTGATGATACTTGGTGGTAATGATCAGTACACAAATCCCACTTGGCTCACCAAATTTTGTGCTTCTATGTTGATCCGTTCGTCTACAGTAGCAGTTTTTATAGTTAGGTTTCACTCTGTTCTCTCATATATAGATAGATGAATTTGGAACACTAAATCCAACATGGTTTGTAGTAGCTCCTTGAAACTTGAACAAATAAAGGAGTTCTCAGTTTTGTCTCTATGGTTTGTTTCCTCTTCAAGTAGCCTTTGGCACAGACTGTGGAAAAGCACTTTCATTGAGAGGGGTTGCCAAGCTTCTAAGACATTACGAGTTTCCGAAATACCAGCAAATATTTTTTCACCCAACCTTGATGATACTTGGTGGTAATGATCAGCACACAAATCCCACTTGGCTCACCAAATTTTGTTCTTCTAGGTTGAAGCGTTCGTCTACAGTAGCAGTTTTTATATTTAGGTTTCCCTCTGTTCTCTCCTATATAGATAGATGAATTTGGAACTCTAAATCCAACATGGTTTGTAGTAGCTCTTTGAAACTTGACAAAATAAAGGAGTTCTCAGTTTTGTCTCTATGGTTTGTTTCCTCTTCAAGTAGCCCTAGGCACAGACTGTGGAAAAACACTTTCATTGAGAGGGGTTGCCAAGCCTCTAAGAAAAAACGAGTTTCCGAAATACCAGCCAATATTTTTTCACCCAATCTTGATGATACTTGGTGGTAATGATCAGCACACAAATCCCACTTGGCTCACCAAATTTTGTTCTTCTAGGTTGAAGCGTTCGTCTACAGTAGCAGTTTTTATATTTAGGTTTCCCTCTGTTCTCTCCTATATAGATAGATGATTTTGGAACTCTAAATCCAACATGGTTTGTAGTAGCTCTTTGAAACTTGACAAAATGAAGTAGTTCTCAGTTTTCTCTCTATGGTTTGTTTCCTCTTCAAGTAGCCCTAGGCACAGACTGTGGAAATGTACTTTCATTGAGATGGTTTGAGAAGCTTCTAAGAAATAACGAATTTCCGAAATATCAGCAAATATTTTTTCACCCAATCTTGATGATACTTGGTGGTAATGATCAGGACACAAATCCCACTTGGCTCACCAAATTTTGTTCTTCTAGTTTGAAGCGTTCGTCTACAGTAGCAGTTCTTATATTTTGTTTCCCTCTGTTCTCTCCTATATAAATAGATGAATTTGGAACTCTAAATCCAACATGGTTTATAGTAGCTCTTTGAAACTTGACAAAATAAAGGAGTTCTCAGTTTTGTCTCTATGGTTTGTTTCCTCTTCCAGTAGTCCTAGGCACAGACTGTGGAAAAGCACTTTCATTGAGAGGGGTTGCCAAGCTTCTAAGAAATTACGATTTTCCGAAATACCAGCAAATATTTTTTCACCCAATCTTGATGATACTTGGTGGTAATGATCAGTACACAAATTCCACTTGGCTCACCAAATTTTGTACTTCTAGGTTGAAGCGTTCGTCTACAGTAGCAGTTTTTATATTTAGGTTTCCCTCTGTTCTCTCCTATATAATTAGATGAATTTGGAACTCTAAATCCAACATGGTTTATAGTAGCTCTTTGAAACTTGAAAAAATAAAGGAGTTCTCAGTTTTGTCTCTATGGTTTGTTTCCTCTTCCAGTAGCCCTAGGCACTGACTGTGGAAAAGCACTTTCATTGAGAGGGGTTGCCAATCTTCTAAGAAATTACGAGTTTCCGAAATACCAGCAAATATTTTTTCACCCAATATTAATGATACTTGGTGGTAATGATCAGTACACAAATCCCACTTGGCTCACCAAATTTTGTTCTTCTAGGTTGAAGCGTTCGTCTACAGTAGCAGTTTTTATATGTAGGTTTCCCTCTGTTCTCTCCTATATAGATAGATGATTTTGGAACTCTAAATGCAACATGGTTTGTAGTAGCTTTTTGAAACTTGACAAAATGAAGGAGTTCTCAGTTTTGTCTCTATGGTTTGTTTCCTCTTTACGTAGCCCTAGGCACAGACTGTGGAAATGTACTTTCATTGAGATGGTTTGAGAAGCTTCTAAGAAATAACGAGTTTCCGAAATACCAGCAAATATTTGTTCACCCAATCTTGATGATACTTGGTGGTAATGATCAGGACACAAATGCCACTTGGCTCACCAAATTTTGTTCTTCTAGGTTGAAGCGTTCGTCTACAGTAGCGGTTTTTATATTTTGTTTCCCTCCGTTCTCTCCTATATAAATAGATGAATTTGGAACTCTAAATCCAACATGGTTTATAGTAGCTCTTTGCAACTTGACAAAATAAAGGAGTTCTCAGTTTTGTCTCTATGGTTTGTTTCCTCTTCCAGTAGCCCTAGGCACAGACTGTGGAAAAGCACTCTCATTGAGAGGGGTTGCCAAGCTTCTAAGAAATAAAGAGTTTCCGAAATACCAGCAAATATTTGTTCACACAATCTAGTTGATACTTGGTGGTAATGATCAGTACACAAATCCCACTTGGCTCACCAAATTTTGTTCTTCTAGGTTGAAGCGTTCGTCTACAGTAGCAGTTTTTATATCTAGGTTTCCCTCTGTTCTCTCCTATATAGATAGATGATTTTGGAACTCTAAATCCAACATGGTTTGTAGTAGCTCTTTGAAACTTGACAAAATGAAGGAGTTCTCAGTTTTGTCTCTATGGTTTGTTTCCTCTTCAAGTAGCCCTAGGCACAGACTGTGGAAATGTACTTTCATTGAGATGGGTTGAGAAGCTTCTAAGAAATAACGAGTTTCCGAAATGCCAGCAAATATTTTTTCACCCAAACTTGATGATACTTGGTGGTAATGATCAGTACACAAATCCCACTTGGATCAAAAAATTTTGTTCTTCTAGTTTTACGCTTTCGTCTACAGTAGCAGTTTTTATAGTTAGGTTTCCCTCTGTTCTCTCATATATAGATAGAAGAATTTGGAACTCTAAATCCAACATGGTTTGTAGTAGCTCCTTGAAACTTGAAAAAATAAAGGAGTTCTCAGTTTTGTCTCTATGGTTTGTTTCCTCTACCAGTAGCCCTAGGCACAGACTGTGGAAAAGCACTTTCATTGAGAGGGGTTGCCAAGCTTCTAAGAAATAACGAGTTTCGGAAATACCAGCAAATATTTTTTACCCAAACTTGATGATACTTGGTGGTAATGATCAGAACACAAATCCCACTTGGCTCACCAAATTTTGTGCTTTCATGTTGATCCGTTCGTCTACAGTAGCAGTTTTTATAGTTAGGTTTCCCTCTGTTCTCTCCTATATAGATAGATGAATTTGGAACTCTAAATCCAACATGGTTTGTAGTAACTCTTTGAAACTTGATAAAATAGAAAAGTTCTCAGTTTTGTCTCTATGGTTTGTTTCCTCTTCAAGTACTCCTAGGCACAGACTGTGGAAAGCACTTTCACTGAGATGGGTTGCCAAGCTTCTGAGAAATAACGAGTTCCCAAAATACCAGCAAATATTTTTTCACCCAATCTTGATGATACTTGGTGGTAATGATCAGTACACAAATCCCACTTGGCTCACCAAATTTTGTTCTTCTAGGTTGATGCGTTCGTCTACAGTAGCAGTATTTATAGTTAGGTTTCCCTCTGTTCTCTCATATATAGATAGATGAATTTGGAACTCTAAATCCAATATGGTTTGTAGTAGCTCTTTGAAACTTGATAAAATAAAGGAGTTCTCAGTTTTGCCTCTTTGGTTTGTGTCCTCTTCAAGTAGCCCTAGGCACAGACTGTGGAAAAGCACTTTCATTGAGAGGGGTTGCCATGCTTCTAAGAAATTACGAATTTCCGAATACAAGCAAATATTTTTTCACCCAATATTGATGATACATGGTGGTAATGATCAGTACACAAATCCCACTTGGCTCACCAAATTTTGTTCTTCTAGGTTGAAGCGTTCGTCTACAGTAGCAGTTTTTATATTTAGGTTTCACTCTGTTCTCTCATATATAGATAGATGAATTTGGAACTCTAAATCAAACATGGTTTGTAGTAGCTCTTTGAAACTTGACAAAATAAAGGAGTTCTCAGTTTGTCTCTATGGTTTGTTTCCTCTTCAAGTAGCCCTAGGCACAGACTGTTGAAAAGCACTTTCATTGAGAGGGGTTGCCAAGCTTCTAAGACATTACGAGTTTCCGAAATACCAGCAAATATTTTTTCACCCAATCTTGATGATACTTGGTGGTAATGATCACTACACAAATCCCACTTGGCTCACCAAATTTTGTTCTTCTAGGTTGAAGCGTTCGTCTACAGTATCAGTTTTTATATTGAGGTTTCCCTCTGTTCTCTCCTATATAGATAGATGATTTTGGAACTCCAAATCCAACATGGTTTGTAGTAGCTCTTTGAAACTTGAAAAAATGAAGGAGTTCTCAGTTTTGCTCTATGGTTTGTTTCCTCTTCCAGTAGCCCTAGGCACAGACTGTGGAAATGTACTTTCATTGAGATGGGTTGAGAAGCTTCTAAGAAATAACGAGTTTCCGAAATACCAGCAAATATTTTTTCACCCAAACTTGATGATACTTGGTGGTAATGATCAGTACACAAATCCCACTTGGCTCACCAAATTTTGTTCTTCTAGTTTGAAGCGTTCGTCTACAGTAGCAGTTTTTATATTTAGGTTTCCCTCTGTTCTCTCCTATATAGATAGATGAATTTGGAACTCTAAATCCAACATGGTTTGTAGTAGCTCTTTGAAACTTGATAAAATAAATGAGTTCTCAGTTTTGTCTCTATGGTTTGTTTTCTCTTCAAGTAGCCCTAGGCACAGACTGTGGAAAAGCTCTTTCATTGAGATGGGTTGAGAAGCTTCTAAGAAATAACGAGTTTCTCAAATACCAGCAAATATTTTTTCACCCAAACTTGATGATACTTGGTGGTAATGATCAGTACACAAATCCCACTTGGTTCACCAAATTTTGTTCTTCTAGTTTGAAGCTTTCGTCTACAGTAGCAGTTTTTATATTTAGGTTTCCCTCTGTTCTTTCCTATATAGATAGATGAATTTGGAACTCTAAATCCAACATGGTTTGTAATAGCTCTTTGAAACTTGATAAAATAAAAACGTTTTCAGTTTTGTCTCTATGGTTTGTTTCCTCTTCTAGTAGTCCTAGGCACAGACTGTGAAAAGCACTTTCACTGAGATTTGTTGCCAAGCTTCTAAGAAATAACGAGTTTCCAAAATACCAGCAAATATTTTTTCACCCAATCTTGATTATGCTTGGAGGTAATGATCAGTACTCAAATCCCACTTGGCTCACCAAATTTTGTTCTTCTAGGTTGATGCGTTCGTCTACAGTAGCAGTTTTTATAGTTAGGTTTCCCTCTGTTCTCTCATATATAGATAGAAGAATTTGGAACTCTAAATCCAACATGGTTTGTAGTAGCTCTTTGAAACTTGACAAAATAAAGGAGTTCTCAGTTTTGTCTCTATGGTTTGTTTCCTCTTCAAGTAGCCCTAGGCACAGACTGTGGAAAAGCACTTTCATTGAGTGGGGTTGCCAAGCTTCTTAGAAATTACGATTTTCCGAAATACCAGCAAATATTTTTCACCCAATCTTGATGATACTTGGTGGTAATGATCAGTACACAAATCCCACTTGGCTCACCAAATTTTGTTCTTGTAGGTTGAAGCGTTCGTCTACAGTAGCAGTTTTATTATTTAGGTTTTACTCTGTTCTCTCATATACAGATAGATGAATTTGGAACTCTAAATCCAACATGGTTTGTAGTAGCTCTTTGAAACTTGACAAAATAAAGGAGTTCTCAGTTTTGTCTCTATGGTTTGTTTCCTCTTCAAGTAGCCCTAGGCACAGACTGTGGAAAAGTACTTTCATTTAGAGGGGTTGCCAAGCTTCTTAGAAATTACGAGTTTCCGAAATACCAGCAAATATTTTTCACCCAATCTTGATGATACTTGGTGGTAATGATCAGTACACAAATCCCACTTGGCTCACTAAATTTTGTTCTTCTAGGTTGAAGCGTTCGTCTACAGTAGCAGTTTTTATATTTAGGTTTCCCTCTGTTCTCTCGTATATAGATATTTGATTTTGGAACTCTAAATCCAACATGGTTTGTAGTAGCTCTTTGAAACTTGACAAAATGAAGGAGTTCTCAGTTTTGTCTCTATGGTTTGTTTCCTCTTCAAGTAGCCCTAGGCACAGACTGTGGAAATGTACTTTCATTGAGATGGGATGAGAGGCTTCTAAGAAATAACGAGTTTCCGAAATACCAGCAAATATTTTTTCACCCAAACTTGATGATACTTGGTGGTAATGATCAGTACACAAATCCCACTTGGCTCACCAACTTTTGTTCTTCTAGTTTGAAGTGTTCATCTACAGTAGAAGTTTTTATATTTAGGTTTCCCTCTGTTCTCTCCTACATAGATGAAGAATTTTAACTCTAAATCCAACATGGTTTGTAGTACCTCTTTGAAACTTGATAAAATAAAAAAGTTCTCAGTTTTGTCTCTATGGTTTGTTTCCTCTTCAAGTAGTCCTAGGCACAGACTGTGGAAAGCACTTTCACTGAGATGGGTTTCCAAACTTCTAAGAAATAACGAGATTAAAAATACCAGCAAATATTTTTTCACCCAATCTTGATGATACTTGGTGGTAATGATCAGTACACAATTCCCACTTGGCTCACCAAATTTTGTTCTTCTAGGTTGATGCGTTCGTCTACAGTAGCAGTTGTTATGTTTAGGTTTCCCTCTGTTCTCTCATATATAGATAGATGAATTTGGAACTCTAAATCCAACATGGATTGTAGTAGCTCCTTGAAACTTGACAAAATGAAGGAGTTCTCAGTTTTGTCTCTATGGTTTGTTTCCTCTTCAAGTAGCCCTAGGCACAGACTGTGGAAATGTACTTTCATTGAGATGGGTTGAGAAGCTTCTAAGAAATAACGAGTTTCCGAAATGCCAGCAAATATTTTTTCACCCAAACTTGATGATACTTGGTGGTAATGATCAGTACACAAATCCCACTTGGATCACCAAATTTTGTTCTTCTAGTTTTACGCTTTCGTCTACAGTAGCAGTTTTTATATTTAGGTTTCACTCTGTTCTCTCATATATAGATAGATGAATTTGGAACTCTAAAATAAACATGGTTTGTAGTAGCTCTTTGAAACTTTACAAAATAAAGGAGTTCTCAGTTTGTCTCTATGGTTTGTTTCCTCTTCAAGTAGCCCTAGGCACAGACTGTTGAAAAGCACTTTCATTGAGAGGGGTTGCCAAGCTTCTAAGAAATAACGAGTTTCCGAAATACCAGCAAATATTTTTTACCCAAACTTGATGATACTTGGTGGTAATGATCAGTACACAAATCCCACTTGGCTCACCAAATTTTGTGCTTTCAGGTTGATCCGTTCGTCTACAGTAGCAGTTTTTATAGTTAGGTTTCCCTCTGTTCTCTCATATAGAGATAGATGAATTTGGAACTCTAAATCCAACATGGTTTGTAGTAACTCTTTGAAACTTGATAAAATAGAAAAGTTCTCAGTTTTGTCTCTATGGTTTGTTTCCTCTTCAAGTACTCTTAGGCACAGACTGTGGAAAGCACTTTCACTGAGATGGGTTGCCAAGATTCTGAGATATAACGTGTTCCCAAAATACCAGCAAATATTTTTTCACCCAATCTTGATGATACTTGGTGGTAATGATCACTACACAAATCCCACTTGGCTCACCAAATTTTGTTCTTCTAGGTTGAAGCGTTCGTCTACAGTATCAGTTTTTATATTGAGGTTTCCCTCTGTTCTCTCCTATATAGATAGATGATTTTGGAACTCTAAATCCAACATGGTTTGTAGTAGCTCTTTGAAACTTGAAAAAATGAAGGAGTTCTCAGTTTTGCTCTATGGTTTGTTTCCTCTTCCCGTAGCCCTAGGCACAGACTGTGGAAATGTACTTTCATTGAGATGGGTTGAGAAGCTTCTAAGAAATAACGAGTTTCCGAAATACCAGCAAATATTTTTTCACCCAAACTTGATGATACTTGGTGGTAATGATCAGTACACAAATCCCACTTGGCTCACCAAATTTTGTTCTTCTAGTTTGAAGCGTTCGTCTACAGTAGCAGTTTTTATATTTAGGTTTCCCTCTGTTCTCTCCTATATAGATAGATGAATTTGGAACTCTAAATCCAACATGGTTTGTAGTAGCTCTTTGAACTTGATAAAATAAATTAGTTCTCAGTTTTGTCTCTATGGTTTGTTTCCTCTTCAAGTAGGCCTAAGCACAGACTGTGGAAAAGCTCTTTCATTGAGATGGGTTGAGAAGCTTCTAAGAAATAACGAGTTTCTGAAATACCAGCAAATATTTTTTCACCCAAACTTGATGATACTTGGTGGTAATGATCAGTACACAAATCCCACTTGGCTCACCAAATTTTGTTCTTCTAGTTTGAAGCTTTCGTCTACAGTAGCAGTTTTTATATTTAGGTTTCCCTCTGTTCTCTCCTATATAGATAGATGAATTTGGAACTCTAAATCCAACATGGTTTGTAATATCTCTTTGAAACTTGATAAAATAAAAACGTTTTCAGTTTTGTCTCTATGGTTTGTTTCCTCTTCTAGTAGTCCTAGGCACAGACTGTGAAAAGCACTTTCACTGAGATTTGTTGCCAAGCTTCTAAGAAATAACGAGTTTCCAAAATACCAGCAAATATTTTTTCACCCAATCTTGATTATGCTTGGAGGTAATGATCAGTACACAAATCCCACTTGGCTCACCAAAGTTTGTTCTTCTAGGTTGATGCGTTCGTCTACAGTAGCAGTTTTTATAGTTAGGTTTCCCTCTGTTCTCTCATATATAGATAGAAGAATTTGGAACTCTAAATCCAACATGGTTTGTAGTAGCTCTTTGAAACTTGACAAAATAAAGGAGTTCTCAGTTTTGTCTCTATGGTTTGTTTCCTCTTCAAGTAGCCCTAGGCACAGACTGTGGAAAAGCACTTTCATTGAGAGGGGTTGCCAAGCTTCTTAGAAATTACGATTCTCCGAAATACCAGCAAATATTTTTCACCCAATCTTGATGATACTTGGTGGTAATGATCAGTACACAAATCCCACTTGGCTCACCAAATTTTGTTCTTCTAGGTTGAAGCGTTCGTCTACAGTAGCAGTTTTTATATTTAGGTTTCACTCTGTTCTCTCATATATAGATAGATGAATCTGGAACTCTAAATCAAACATGGTTTGTAGTAGCACTTTGAAACTTGACAAAATAAAGGAGTTCTCAGTTTGTCTCTATGGTTTGTTTCCTCTTCAAGTAGCCCTAGGCAAAGACTGTTGAAAAGCACTTTCATTGAGGGGGGTTGCCAAGCTTCTTAGAAATTACGAGTTTCCGAAATACCAGCAAATATTTTTTCACCCAACCTTGATGATACTTGGTGATAATGATCACTACACAAATCCCACTTCCCTCACCAAATTTTGTTCTTCTAGTTTGAAGCATTCGTCTACAGTAGCAGTTTTTATATTTAGGTTTCCCTCTGTTCTCTCCTATATAGATGAAGAATTTTAACTCTAAATCCAACATGGTTTGTAGTAGCTCTTTGAAACTTGATAAAATAAAAAAGTTCTCAGTTTTGTCTTTATGGTTTGTTTCCTCTTCAAGTAGTTTTAGGCACAGACTGTGGAAAGCACTTTCACTGAGATGGGTTGCCAAGCTTCTAAGAAATAACGAGATTCCAAAATACCAGCAAATATTTTTTCACCCAATCTTGATGATACTTGGTGGTAATGATCAGTACACAAATCCTACTTGGCTCACCAAATTTTATTCTTCTAGGTTGAAGGTATCGTCTACAGTAGCAGTTTTTATATTTAGGTTTCCCTGTGTTCTCTCCTATTTAGATAGATGAATTTGGAACTCTAAATCCAACATGGATTTTAGTAGCTATTTGAAACTTGACAAAATAAAGGAGTTCTCAGTTTTTTTTCTATGGTTTGTTTCCTCTTCAAGTAGCCCTAGGCACAGACTGTGGAAAAGCACTTTCATTGAGAGGGGTTACCAAGCTTCTAAGAAATTACGAGTTTCCGAAATACCAGCAAATATTTCTTCACCCAATTTTGATGATTATTGGTGGTAATGATCAGTACACAAATCATACTTGGCTCACCAAATTTTGTTCTTCTAGGTTGAAGCGATCGTCTACAGTAGCAGTTTTTATATTTAGGTTTCCCTGTGTTCTCTCCTATTTAGATAGATGAATTTGGAACTCTAAATCCAACATGGATTTTAGTAGCTATTTGAAACTTGACAAAATAAAGGAGTTCTCAGTTTTGTCTCTATGGTTTGTTTCCTCTTCAAGAAGCCCTGGGCACACACTGTGGAAAAGCACTTTCATTGAGAGGGGTTGCCAAGCTTCTAAGAAATAACGAGTTTCCGAAACACCAGCAAATATTTTTTCACCCAATCTTGATGATACTTGTTGCTAATGATCAGTACACAAATCCCACTTGGCTCACCAAATTTTGCTCTAGGTTGAAGCGTTCGTCTACAGTAGCAGTTTATATATTTAGGTTTCCCTCTGTTCTCTCCTATATAGATAGATGAATTTGGAACTCTAAATCCAACATGGTTTGTAGTAGCTCGTTGAAACTTGACAAAATAAAGGAGTTCTCAGTTTTCTCTCTATGGTTTGTTTCCTCTTCCAGTAGCCCTAGGCACAGACTGTGAAAAGCACTTTCATTGAGATGGGTTGCCAAGTTTCTAAGAAATAACGAGTTTCCAAAATACCAGCAAATATATTTTCACCCAATCTTGATGATACTTGGTGGTAATGATCAGTACACAAATCCCACTTGGCTCACCAAATTTTGTTCTTCTAGGTTGAAGCGTTCGTCTACAGTAGCAGTTTTTATATTTAGGTTTCCCTGTGTTCTCTCCTATATAGATAGATGAATTTGGAACTCTAAATCCAACATGGTGTGTAGTAGCTCTTTGAAACTTGACAAAATAAAGGAGTTCTCAGTTTTGTCTCTTTGGTTTTTTCCTCTTCAAGTAGCCCTAGGCACAGACTGTGGAAAAGTACTTTCATTGAGATGGGTTGAGAAGCTTCTAAGAAATTACAAGTTTCCGAAATACCAGCAAATATTTTTTCACCCAATCTTGATGATACTTGTTGGTAATGATCAGTACACAAATCCCACTTGGTTCAACAAATTTTGTTCTTCTAGGTTGAATTGTTCGTCTACAGTAGCAGTTTTTATATTTAGGTTTCTCTCTGTTCTCTCCTGTATAGATAGATGAATTTGGAACTCTAAATCCAACATGGATTGTAGTAGCTCTTTGAAACTTGACAAAATAAAGGAGTTCTCAGGTTTGTCTCTATGGTTTGTTTCCTCTTCAAGTAGCCCTAGACACAGACTGTGGAAAGCACTTTCATTGAGAGGGGTTGCCAAGCTTCTAAGAAATTACAAGTTTCCGAAATTCCAGCAAATATTTTTTCACCCAATCTTGATGATACTTGTTGGTAATGATCAGTACACAAATCCCACTTGGTTCAACAAATTTTGTTCTTCTAGGTTGAAGCGTTCGTCTACAGTAGCAGTTTTTATATTTAGGTTTCTCTCTGTTCTCTCCTGTATAGATAGATGAATTTGGAACTCTAAATCCAACATGGATTGTAGTAGCTCTTTGAAACTTGACAAAATAAAGGAGTTCTCAGTTTTGTCTCTATGGTTTGTTTCCTCTTCCAGTAGCCCTAGGCACAGACTGTGAAAAGCACTTTCATTGAGATGGGTTTCCAAGCTTCTAAGAAATAACGAGTTTCCAAAATACCAGCAAATATATTTTCACCCAATCTTGATGATACTTGGTGGTAATGATCAGTACACAATTCCCACTTGGCTCACCAAATTTTGTTCTTCTAGGTTGAAGCATTCGTCTTCAGTAGCAGTTTTATATTTAGGTTTCCCTGTGTTCTCTCCTATATAGATAGATGAATTTGGAACTCTAATTCCAACATGTTTTGTAGTAGCTCTTTGAAAGTTGACAAAATAAAGGAGTTCTCAGTTTGTCTCTATGGTTTGTTTCCTCTTCAAGTAGCCCTAGGCACAGACTGTGGAAAAGTACTTTCATTGAGATGGGTGAGAAGCTTCTAAGAAATTACAAGTTTCCGAAATACCAGCAAATATTTTTTCACCCAATCTTGATGATACTTGTTGGTAATGATCAGTACACAAATCCACTTGGTTCAACAAATTTTGTTCTTCTAGGTGAAGCGTTCATCTACAGTAGCAGTTTTTATATTTAGGTTTCTCTCTGTTCTCTCCTGTATAGATAGATGAATTTGGAACTCTAAATCCAACATGGATTGTAGTAGCTCTTTGAAACTTGACAAAATAAAGGAGTTCTCAGGTTTGTCTCTATGGTTTGTTTCCTCTTCAAGTAGCCCTAGACACAGACTGTGGAAAAGCACTTTCATTGAGAGGGGTTGCCAAGCTTCTAAGAAATTACGAGTTTCCGAAATACCAGCAAATATTTCATCACCAAATTTTGATGATTATTTGTGGTAATGATCAGTACACAAATCCTACTTGGCTCACCAAATTTTGTTCTTCTAGGTTGAAGCGATCGTCTACAGTAGCAGTTTTTATATTTAGGTTTCCCTGTGTTCTCTCGTATTTAGATAGATGAATTTGGAACTCTAAATCCAACATGGATTTTAGTAGGTATTTGAAACTTGACAAAATAAAGGAGTTCTCAGTTTTGTCTCTATGGTTTGTTTCCTCTTCAAGTAGCCCTAGGCACACACTGTGGAAAAGCACTTTCATTGAGAGGGGTTGCAAAGCTTCTAAGAAATAACGAGTTTCCGAAACACCAGCAAATATTTTTTTACCCAAACTTGATGATACTTGGTGGTAATGATCAGTACACAAATCCCACTTGGCTCACCAAATTTTGTTCTTCTAGGTTGAAGCGTTCGTCTACAGTAGCAGTTTTTATATTTAGGTTTCCCTGTGTTCTCTCCTATATAGATAGATGAATTTGGAACTCTAAATCCAACATGGTGTGTAGTAGCTCTTTGAAACTTGACAAAATAAAGGAGTTCTCAGTTTTGTCTCTATGGTTTGTTTCCTCTTCAAGTAGCCCTAGGCACAGACTGTGGAAAAGTACTTTCATTGAGATGGGTTGAGAAACTTCTAAGAAATAACGAGTTTCAGATATACCAGCAAATATTTTTTCACCCAATCTTGATGATACTTGTTGGTAATGATCAGTACACAAATCCCACTTGGCTCACCAAATTTTGTTCTTCTTGGTTGAAGCGTTCGTCTACAGTAGCAGTTTTTATATTTATGTTTCCCTCTGTTCTCTCCTATATAGATATATGAATTTGGAACTCTAATTCCAACATGTTTTGTAGTAGCTATTTGAAACTTGACAAAATAAAGGAGTTCTCAGTTTTTTCTCTATGGTTTGTTTCCTCTTCAAGTAGCCCTAGGCACAGACTGTGGAAAAGCACTTTCATTGAGAGGGGTTGCCAAGCTTCTAAGAAATTAGGAGTTTCCGAAATACCAGCAAATATTTCTTCACCCAATTTTGATGATTATTGGTGGTAATGATCAGTACACAAATCCTACTTGGCTCACCAAATTTTGTTCTTCTAGGTTGAAGCGATCGTCTGCAGTAGCAGTTTTTATATTTAGGTTTCCCTGTGTTCTCTCCTATTTAGATAGATGAATTTGGAACTCTAAATCCAACATGGATTTTAGTAGCTATTTGAAACTTGACAAAATAAAGGAGTTCTCAGTTTTGTCTCTATGGTTTGTTTCCTCTTCAAGTAGCCCTAGACACACACTGTGGAAAAGCACTTTCATTGAGAGGGGTTGCCAAGCTTCTAAGAAATAACGAGTTTCCGAAACACCAGCAAATATTTTTTCACCCAATCTTGATGATACTTGTTGCTAATGATCAGTACACAAATCCCACTTGGCTCACCAAATTTTGCTCTAGGTTGAAGCGTTCGTCTACAGTAGCAGTTTATATATTAGGTTTCAATCTGTTCTCTCCTATATAGATAGATGAATTTGGAACTCTAAATCCAACATGGTTTGTAGTAGCTCGTTGAAACTTGACAAAATAAAGGAGTTCTCAGTTTTCTCTCTATGGTTTGTTTCCTCTTCCAGTAGCCCTAGGCACAGACTGTGAAAAGCACTTTCATTGAGATGGGTTTCCAAGCTTCTAAGAAATAACGAGTTTCCAAAATACCAGCAAATATATTTTCACCCAATCTTGATGATACTTGGTGGTAATGATCAGTACACAATTCCCACTTGGCTCACCAAATTTTGTTCTTCTAGGTTGAAGCATTCGTCTACAGTAGCAGTTTTTATATTTAGGTTTCCCTGTGTTCTCTCCTATATAGATAGATGAATTTGGAACTCTAATTCCAACATGTTTTGTAGTAGCTCTTTGAAACTTGACAAAATAAAGGAGTTCTCAGTTTTGTCTCTATGGTTTGTTTCCTCTTCAAGTAGCCCTAGGCACAGACTGTGGAAAAGTACTTTCATTGAGATGGGTTGAGAAGCTTCTAAGAAATTACAAGTTTCCGAAATACCAGCAAATATTTTTTCACCCAATCTTGATGATACTTGTTGGTAATGATCAGTACACAAATCCCACTTGGTTCAACAAATTTTGTTCTTCTAGGTTGAAGCGTTCGTCTACAGTAGCAGTTTTTATATTTAGGTTTCTCTCTGTTCTCTCCTGTATAGATAGATGAATTTGGAACTCTAAATCCAACATGGATTGTAGTAGCTCGTTGAAACTTTACAAAATAAAGGAGTTCTCAGGTTTCTCTCTATGGTTTGTTTCCTCTTCAAGTAGCCCTAGACACAGACTGTGGAAAAGCACTTTCATTGAGAGGGGTTGCCAAGCTTCTAAGAAATTACGAGTTTCCGAAATACCAGCAAATATTTCATCACCAAATTTTGATGATTATTTGTGGTAATGATCAGTACACAAATCCTACTTGGCTCACCAAATTTTGTTCTTCTAGGTTGAAGCGATCGTCTACAGTAGCAGTTTTTATATTTAGGTTTCCCTGTGTTCTCTCCTATTTAGATAGATGAATTTGGAACTCTAAATCCAACATGGATTTTAGTAGGTATTTGAAACTTGACAAAATAAAGGAGTTCTCAGTTTTGTCTCTATGGTTTGTTTCCTCTTCAAGTAGCCCTAGGCACACACTGTGGAAAAGCACTTTCATTGAGAGGGGTTTCCAAGCTTCTAAGAAATTACGAGTTTCCGAAATTCCAGCAAATATTTTTTCACCCAGTCTTGATGATACTTGTTGCTAATGATCAGTACACAAATTCCACTTCGCTCACCAAATTTTGTTCTTCTAGTTTGAAGCTTTCGTCTACAGTAGCAGTTTTTATATTTAGGTTTCCCTCTGTTCTCTCCTATATAGATAGATGAATTTGGAACTCTAAATATAACATGGTTTTTAGTAGCTCTTTGATACTTGACAAAATAATGGAGTTCTCAGTTTTGTCTCTATGGTTTGTTTCCTCTTCAAGTAGCCCTAGGGAGAGACTGTGGAAAACACTTTCATAGAGATGGGTTGCCAAGCTTTTAAGAAATTACGAGTTTCCAAAATACCAGCAAATATTTTTTCACCCTATCTTGATGATACTTGATGGTAATGATCAGTACACAAATCCAAGTTTTCTCACCCAATTTTGTTCTTCTAGGTTGAAGCGTTCGTCTACAGTAGCAGTTTTTTTATTTAGGTTTTCCTCTGTTCTCTCCTATATGGATAGATGAATTTGGAACTCTAAAAACAACACGGTTTGTAGTAGCTCTTTGAAACTTGACAAAATAAAGGAGTTCTCAGTTTTGTCTCTATGGTTTGTTTCCTCTTCAAATAGCCCTAGGCACCGACGGTGGAAAAGCAATTTCATTGAGAGGGGTATCCAAGCTTCTAAGAAATTACGAGTTTCCGATATACCAGCAAATATTTTTTCACCCAATCTTGATGATGCTTGTTGCTAATGATCAGTACACAAATCCCACTTGGCTCACCAAATTTTGTTCTTCTAGGTTGAAGCGTTCGTCTACAATAGTAGTTTTTATATTTAGGTTTCCCTCTATTCTCTCCTATATAGATAGATGAATTTGGAACTCTAAATCCAACATGGTTTGTAGTAGCTCGTTGAAACTTGACAAAATAAAGGAGTTCTCAGTTTTCTCTCTATGGTTTGTTTCCTCTTCAAGTAGCCCTAGGCACAGACGGTGGAAAAGCACTTTCATTGAGAGGGGTTGCCAAGCTTCTAAGAAATTACGACTTTCCGAAATACCAGCAAATATTTTTTCACCTAATCTTGATGATACTTGTTGGTAATGATCAGTACACTAATCCTACTAGGCTCACCAAATTTTGTTCTTCTAGGTTGAAGCGTTCGTCTACAGTAGCAGTTTTTATATTTAGGTTTCCCTGTGTTCTCTCTTATTTAGATAGATGAATTTGGAACTCTAAATCCAACATGGTTTTTAGTAGCTCTTTGAAACTTGACAAAATAAAGGAGTTCTCAGTTTTCTCTCTATGGTTTGTTTCCTCTTCAAGTAGCCCTAGGCACACACTGTGGAAAACCACTTTCATTGAGAGGGGTTGCCAAGCTTCTAAGAAATAACAAGTTTCCGAATTACCAGCAAATATTTTTTCACCCAATCTTGATGATACTTGTTGCTAATGATCAGTACACAAATCCCACTTGGCTCACCAAATTTTGTTCTTCTAGGTTGAAGCGTTCGTCTACAGTAGCAGTTTTTATATTTAGGTTTCCCTCTGCTCTCTCCTATTTAGATAGATGAATTTGGAACTCTAAATCCAACATGGTTCTTAGTAGCTCTTTGAAACTTGACAAAATAAAGGAGTTCTCAGATTTGTCTCTATGGTTTGTTTCCTCTTCAAGTAGCCCTAGGCACAGACTATGGAAAAGCACTTACATTGAGAGGGGTTGCCAAGCTTCAAAGAAATTACGAGTTTCCGAAATACCAGCAAATATTTTTAAACCTATCTTGATGATACTTGGTGGTAATGATCAGTACACAAATCCCTCTTTTCTCACCAAATTTTGTTCTTCTAGGTTGAAGCGTTCGTCTACAGTAGCAGTTTTTATATTTAGGTTTCCCTCTGTTCTCTCCTATATAGATAGATGAATTTGGAACTCTAAATCCAACATGGTTTGTAGTAGCTCTTTGAAACTTGACAAAATAAAGGAGTTCTCAGTTTTTCCTCTATGGTTTGTTTCGTCTTCAAGTACCCCTAGGCACAGACTGTGGAAAGCACTTTCATTGAGAGGGGTTGCCAAGCTTCTAAGAAATAACGAGTTTCCAAAATACCAGCAAATATTTTTTCACCCAATCTTGATGATACTCGGTGGTAATGATGAGTACACAAATCCCACTTGGCTCACCAAATTTTGTTCTTCTAGGTTGATGCGTTCATCTAGAGTAGATGTTTTTATATTTAGGTTTCACTCTGTTCTCTCATATATAGATAGATGAATTTGGAACTCTAAATCCAACATGGTTTGTAGTAGCTCTTTGAAACCCGAAAAAATAAACTAGTTCTCAGTTTAGTCTCTATGGATTGTTTCCTCTTCAAAAGCCCTAGGCACAGAGTGTGGAAGCACTTTCATTGAGATGGGTTGCGAAGATTCTAAGAAAGAACGAATTTAGAAAATACCAGCAAATATTTTTTCACCCAATCTTGATGATACTTGGTGGTAATGATCAGTACACAAATCCCACTTGGCTCACCAAATTTTGTTCTTCTAGGTTGACGCATTCGTCTACAGTAGCAGTTTTTATATTTAGGTTTCCCTCTGTTCTCTCCTATATAGATTGATGAATTTGGAACTCTAAATCCAACATGGTTTGTAGTAGCTCTTTGAAACTTGACAAAATAAAGGAGTTCTCAGTTTTGTCTCTATGGTTTGTTTCCTCTTCAAGTAGCCCTAGGGAGAGACTGTAAAAAACACTTTCATAGAGATGGGTTGCTAAGCTTCTAAGAAATTACGAGTTTCCGAAATACCAGCAAATATTTTTTCACCCTATCTTGATGATACTTGATGGTAATATCAGTACACAAATCCAACTTTTCTCACCCAATTTTGTTCTTCTAGGTTGAAGCGTTCGTCTACAGTAGCTGTTTTTTATTTAGGTTTTCCTCTGTTCTCTCCTATATGGATAGATGAATTTGGAACATCTAAAAACAACACGGTTTGTAGAAGCTCTTTGAAACTTGACAAAATAAAGGAGTTCTCAGTTTTGTCTCTATGGTTTGTTTCCTCTTCAAGTAGCCCTAGGCACCGACTGTGGAAAAGCACTTTCATTGAGAGGGGTATCCAAGCTTCTAAGAAATTACGAGTTTCCGATATACCAATAAATATTTTTTCACCCAATCTTGATGATGCTTGTTGCTAATGATCAGTACACAAATCCCACTTGGCTCACCAAATTTTGTTCTTCTAGGTTGAAGCGTTCGTCTACAATAGTAGTTTTTATATTTAGGTTTCACTCTGTTCTCTCCTATATAGATAGATAAATTTGGAACTATAAATCCAACATGGTTTGTAGTAGCTCTTTGAAACTTGACAAAATAAAGTTTTTCTCAGTTTTGTCTCTATGGTTTGTTTCCTCTTCAAGTAGCCCTAGGCACAGACTTTGGAAAAGCACTTTCATTGAGAGGGGTTGCCAAGCTTCTAAGAAATAACGAGTTTCCGAAATACCAGCAAATATTTTTTCACCCAATCTTGATGATATCTTGCTAATGATCAGTACACAAATCCAACTTGGCTCACCAAATTTTGTTCTTCTAGGTTGAAGCGTTCGCCTACAGTAGCAGTTTTTATATTTAGGTTTCACTCTGTTCTCTCCTATATAGATAGATGAATTTGGAACTCTAAATCCAACAAGGTTTGTAGTATCTCTTTGAAACTTAATAAAATAAAGGAGTTCTCTGTTTTGTCTCTATGGTTTGTTTGCTCTTCAAGTAGCCCTAGGCACAGACTGTCGAAAAGCACTTTCATTGAGAGCGGTTGCCACGCTTCTAAGAAATTACGAGTTTCCGAAATACCAGCAAATATTTTTTCACCCAATCTTGATGATACTTGGAGGCAATGATCAGTACACAAAACCCACTTGGCTCACCAAATTTTGTTCTTCTAGGTTGAAGCGTTCGTCTACAGTAGCAGTTTTTATATTTAGGTTTCACTCTGTTCTCTCCTATATAGATAGATGAATTTGGAAGTATAAATCCAACATAGTTTGTAGTAGCTTTTGAAACTTGTCAAAATAAAGGAGTTCTCAGTTTTGTCTCTATGGTTTGTTTCCTCTTCAAGTAGCCCTAGGCACACACTGTGGAAAAGCACTTTCATTGAGATTGGTTGCCATGCTTCTAAGAAATAACAAGTTTCGAAATACCAGCAAATATTTTTTAACCCAATCTTGATGATACTTGTTGCTAATGATCAGTACACAAATCCCACTTGGCTCACCAAATTTTTTTCATCTATGTTGAAGCGTTCGTCTACAGTAGCAGTTTTTATATTTAGGTTTCCCTCTGTTCTCTCCTATATAGATAGATGAATTTGGAACTCTAAATCCAACATGGTTTGTAGTAGCTCTTTGAAACTTAATAAAATAAAGGAGTTCTCAGTTTTGTCTCTATGGTTTGTTTCCTCTTCAAGTAGTCCTAGGCACAGACTTTGGAAAAGCACTTTCATTGAGTGGGGTTGCCAAGATTCTAAGAAATAACGAGTTTCCGAAATACCAGCAAATATTTTGTCACCCAATCTTGATGATACTTGTTGCTAATGATCAGTACACAAATCCCACTTGGCTCACCAAATTTTGTTCTTCTAGGTTGAAACGTTCTTCTACCGTAGCAGGTTTTATATTTAGGTTTCCCTCTGTTCTCTCATATATAGATAGAATGAATTTTGAACTCTAAATCCAACATGGTTTGTAGTAGCTCGTTGAAACTTGACAAAATAAAGGAGTTCTCAGTTTTGTCTCTATGGTTTGTTTCCTCTTCAAGTAGAACTAGGCACAGACTGTGGAAAAGCACTTTCATTGAGAGTGGTTGCCAAGCTTCTAAGAAATTACAAGTTTTCGAAATACCAGCAAATATTTTTTCACCCAATCTTGATGATACTTGTTGCTAATGATCAGTACACAAATCCCACTTGGCTCACCAAATTTTGTTCTTCTAGGTTGAAGCGTTCGTCTACAGTAGCAGTTTTTATATTTAGGTTTCCCTCTGTTCTCTCCTATTTAGATAGATGAATTTGGAACTCTAAATACAACATGATTTTTAGTAGCTCTTTGAAACTTGACAAAATAAAGGAGTTCTCAGTTTTGTCTCTATGGTTTGTTTCCTCTTCAAGTAGCCCTAGGCACAGACTGTGGAAAAGCACTTTCATTGAGAGGGGTTGCCAAGCTTCTAAGAAATAACGAGTTTCCGAAATACCAGCAAATATTTTTTCACCCAATCTTGATGATATCTTGCTAATGATCAGTACACAAATCCAACTTGGCTCACCAAATTTTGTTCTTCTAGGTTGAAACGTTCGTCTACAGTGGCAGTTTTTATATTTAGGTTTCACTCTGTTCTCTCCTATATAGATAGATGAATTTGGAACTCTAAATCCAACATGGTTTGTAGTAGCTCCTTGAAACTTGAAAAAATAAAGGAGTTCTCAGTTTTGTCTCTATGGTTTGTTTCCTCTTCAAGTAGCCCTAGGCACAGACTGTGGAAAAGCACTTTCAGTGAGAGGGTTTGCCAAGCTTATAAGAAATTACGAGTTTCGAAATACCAGCAAATATTTTTTCACCCAATCTTGATGATACTTGTTGCTAATCATCAGTACACAAATCCCACTTGGCTCACCAAATTTTGTTCTTCTAGATTGAAACGTTCGTCTACCGTAGCAGTTTTTATATTTAGGTTTCCCTCTGTTCTCTCCTATATAGATAGATGAATTTGGAACTCTAAATCCAACATGGTTTGTAGTAGCTCGTTGAAACTTGACAAAATAAAGGAGTTCTCAGTTTTGTCTCTATGGTTTGTTTCCTCTTCAAGTAGCCCTAGGGAGAGACTGTGGAAAGCACTTTCATAGAGATGGGTTGCAAAGCTTCTAAGAAATAACGAGTTTCCGAAATACCAGCAAATATTTTTTCACCCAATCTTGATGATACTTGGTGGTAATGATCAGTACACAAATCCCACTTGGCTCACCAAATTTTGTTCTTCTAGGTTGAAGCGTTCGTCTACAGT
>NW_027511002.1:0-29142 GCF_048772815.1 Callospermophilus lateralis | reverse complement strand
TCTCCTATATAGATAGATGTGTTGGGAACTCTAAATGAAACACGGTTTGTGCTAGCTCTTTGAAAATTGACAAAATAGAGTGGTTTTAGGTTCTGTCTCCATGGTTTGTTTTTCTTGAAGCAGCCCTAACTAGAGACTGCCTGAGTACACTTTCATTGGAAAGGTGTGCCAAGCATCCAAAAGCACTGGTTTTCTGAAATCTCGGCAAACATTTTTTCACCCAATCTTGATGATTCTCTGTGGTAATGATCAGTTCACTAAGCCCACTTGGCTGCCCAATATTCACTCTTCTAGGTTGAAGCGTTCGTTTCCAATAAGAGTTTGAATTTTTAGGTTTCACTCTGTTTTCTCCTATATAGATAGATGTGTTGGGAACTCTAAATGAAACACGGTTTGTGCTAGCTCTTTGAAAATTGACAAAATAAAGTAGTCTTAGGTTCTGTGTCTATGGATTGTTTCCTCTTGAAGCAGCCCTAACTGGAGACTGCCTAAATACACTTTCATTGGAAACGTGTGCCAAGTGTCCAAAAGTACTGGTTTTCTGAAATCTCGGCAAACATTTTTTCACCCAATCTGGATGATTCTCTGTGGTAGTGATCAGTTCACGAAGTCAACTTGGCTTTCCAATTTTCACTCTTCTAGGTTGAAGCGTTCGTTTCCAGTAAGAGTTTGAATTTTTAGGTTTCACTCTGTTTTCTCCTATATAGATAGATGTGTTGGGAACTCTAAATGAAACACGGCTTGTGCTAGCTCTTTGAAAATTGACAAAATAAAGTAGTTCTAAGTTCTGTCTCTAAGGTTTGTTTCCTCTTGAAGCAGCCCTAAGCCGAGCCTGCCTAAAGACATTTTCATTGGAAAGGTGTGCCAAGCGTCCAAAAGTACTGGTTTTCTGAAATCTCGGCAAACCTTTTTTCACCCAATCTTGATGAGACATTGTGGTAGTGATCAGTTCACTAAGTCCACTTGGCTGCCCAATTTTCACTCTTCTAAGTTGACGCGTTCGATTCCAGTAAGAGTTTGAAATTTTAGGTTTCACTCTGTTTTCTCCTATATAGATAGATGTGTTGGGAACTCTAAATGAAACACGGTTTGTGCTAGCTCTTTGAAAATTGACAAAATAGAGTGGTTTTAGGTTCTGTCTCCATGGTTTGTTTTTCTTGAAGCAGCCCTAACTAGAGACTGCCTAATTACACTTTCATTGGAAAGGTGTGCCAAGCGTCCAAAAGCACTGGTTTTCTGAAATCTCGGCAAACATTTTTTCACCCAATCTTGATGATTCTCTGTGGTAATGATCAGTTCACTAAGCCCACTTGGCTGCCCAATATTCACTCTTCTAGGTTGAAGCGTTCGTTTCCAATAAGAGTTTGAATTTTTAGGTTTCACTCTGTTTTCTCCTATATAGATAGATGTGTTGGGAACTCTAAATGAAACACGGTTTGTGCTAGCTCTTTGAAAATTGACAAAATAAAGTAGTCTTAGGTTCTGTGTCTATGGATTGTTTCCTCTTGAAGCAGCCCTAACTGGAGACTGCCTAAATACACTTTCATTGGAAACGTGTGCCAAGTGTCCAAAAGTACTGGTTTTCTGAAATCTCGGCAAACATTTTTTCACCCAATCTGGATGATTCTCTGTGGTAGTGATCAGTTCACGAAGTCAACTTGGCTTCCCAATTTTCACTCTTCTAGGTTGAAGCGTTCGTTTCCAGTAAGAGTTTGAATTTTTAGGTTTCACTCTGTTTTCTCCTATATAGATAGATGTGTTGGGAACTCTAAATGAAACACGGTTTGCTCTAGCTCTTTGAAAATTGACAAAATAAAGTAGTTTTAGGTTCTGTCTCTATGGTTTGTTTCCTCTTGAAGCACCCCTAACTGGAGACTGCCTAAATACACTTTCATTGGAAAGGTGTGCCAAGCGTCCAAAAGTACTGGTTTTCTGAAATCTCGGCAAACATTTTTTAACCCAATATTGATGATTCTCTGTGGTAGTGATCAGTTCACTAAGCCCACTTGGCTGCCAAATTTTCACTCTTCTAGGTTGAAGCGTTCGTTTCCAGTAAGAGTTTGAATTTTTAGGTTTCACTGTGTTTTCTCCTATATAGATAGATGTGTTGGGAACTCTAAATGAAACACGGTTTGTGCTAGCTCTTTGAAAATTGACAAAATAAAGTAGTTTTAGGTTCTGTCTCTATGGTTTGTTTCCTCTTGAAGCAGCCCTAACTGGAGACTGCCTAAATACACTTTCATTGGAAACGTGTGCCAAGCGTCCAAAAGTACTGGTTTTCTGAAATCTCGGCAAACATTTTTTCACCCAATATTGATGATTCTCTGTGGTAGTGACCAGTTCACTAAGGCCACTTGGCTGCCAAATTTTCACTCTTCTAGGTTGAAGCGTTCGTTTCCAGTAAGAGTTTGAATTTTTAGGTTTCACTGTGTTTTCTCCTATATAGATAGATGTGTTGGGAACTCTAAATGAAACACGGCTTGTGCTAGCTCTTTGAAAATTGACAAAATAAAGTAGATTTAGGTTCTGTCTCTAAGGTTTGTTTCCTCTTGAAGCAGCCCTAAGCCGAGCCTGCCTAAAGACATTTTCATTTGAAAGGTGTGCCAAGCGTCCAAAAGTACTGGTTTTCTGAAATCTCGGCAAACATTTTTTCACCCAATCTTGATGAGACATTGTGGTAGTGATCAGTTCACTAAGTCCACTTGGCTGCCCAATTTTCACTCTTCTAGGTTGAAGCGTTCGTTTCCAGTAAGAGTTTGAATTTTTAGGTTTCACTCTGTTTTCTCCTATATAGATAGATGTGTTGGGAACTCTAAATGAAACACGGTTTGCTCTAGCTCTTTGAAAATTGACAAAATAAAGTAGTTTTAGGTTCTGTCTCTATGGTTTGTTTCCTCTTGAAGCACCCCTAACTGGAGACTGCCTAAATACACTTTCATTGGAAAGGTGTGCCAAGCGTCCAAAAGTACTGGTTTTCTGAAATCTCGGCAAACATTTTTTCACCCAATATTGATGATTCTCTGTGGTAGTGATCAGTTCACTAAGCCCACTTGGCTGCCAAATTTTCACTCTTCTAGGTTGAAGCGTGTGTTTCCAGTAAGAGTTTGAATTTTTAGGTTTCACTGTGTTTTCTCCTATATAGATAGATGTGTTGGGAACTCTAAATGAAACACGGTTTGTGCTAGCTCTTTGAAAATTGACAAAATAAAGTAGTTTTAGGTTCTGTCTCTATGGTTTGTTTCCTCTTGAAGCACCCCTAACTGGAGACTGCCTAAATACACTTTCATTGGAAAGGTGTGCCAAGCGTCCAAAAGTACTGGTTTTCTGAAATCTCGGCAAACATTTTTTCACCCAATCTTGATGAGACATTGTGGTAGTGATCAGTTCACTAAGTCCACTTGGCTGCCCAATTTTCACTCTTCTAGGTTGACGCGTTCGATTCCAGTAAGAGTTTGAAATTTTAGGTTTCACTCTGTTTTCTCCTATATAGATAGATGTGTTGGGAACTCTAAATGAAACACGGTTTGTGCTAGCTCTTTGAAAATTGACAAAATAGAGTGGTTTTAGGTTCTGTCTCCATGGTTTGTTTTTCTTGAAGCAGCCCTAACTAGAGACTGCCTAATTACACTTTCATTGGAAAGGTGTGCCAAGCGTCCAAAAGCACTGGTTTTCTGAAATCTCGGCAAACATTTTTTCACCCAATCTTGATGATTCTCTGTGGTAATGATCAGTTCACTAAGCCCACTTGGCTGCCCAATATTCACTCTTCTAGGTTGAAGCGTTCGTTTCCAATAAGAGTTTGAATTTTTAGGTTTCACTCTGTTTTCTCCTATATAGATAGATGTGTTGGGAACTCTAAATGAAACACGGTTTGTGCTAGCTCTTTGAAAATTGACAAAATAAAGTAGTCTTAGGTTCTGTGTCTATGGATTGTTTCCTCTTGAAGCAGCCCTAACTGGAGACTGCCTAAATACACTTTCATTGGAAACGTGTGCCAAGTGTCCAAAAGTACTGGTTTTCTGAAATCTCGGCAAACATTTTTTCACCCAATCTGGATGATTCTCTGTGGTAGTGATCAGTTCACGAAGTCAACTTGGCTTCCCAATTTTCACTCTTCTAGGTTGAAGCGTTCGTTTCCAGTAAGAGTTTGAATTTTTAGGTTTCACTCTGTTTTCTCCTATATAGATAGATGTGTTGGGAACTCTAAATGAAACACGGTTTGCTCTAGCTCTTTGAAAATTGACAAAATAAAGTAGTTTTAGGTTCTGTCTCTATGGTTTGTTTCCTCTTGAAGCACCCCTAACTGGAGACTGCCTAAATACACTTTCATTGGAAAGGTGTGCCAAGCGTCCAAAAGTACTGGTTTTCTGAAATCTCGGCAAACATTTTTTAACCCAATATTGATGATTCTCTGTGGTAGTGATCAGTTCACTAAGCCCACTTGGCTGCCAAATTTTCACTCTTCTAGGTTGAAGCGTTCGTTTCCAGTAAGAGTTTGAATTTTTAGGTTTCACTGTGTTTTCTCCTATATAGATAGATGTGTTGGGAACTCTAAATGAAACACGGTTTGTGCTAGCTCTTTGAAAATTGACAAAATAAAGTAGTTTTAGGTTCTGTCTCTATGGTTTGTTTCCTCTTGAAGCAGCCCTAACTGGAGACTGCCTAAATACACTTTCATTGGAAACGTGTGCCAAGCGTCCAAAAGTACTAGTTTTCTGAAATCTCGGCAAACATTTTTTCACCCAATATTGATGATTCTCTGTGGTAGTGACCAGTTCACTAAGGCCACTTGGCTGCCAAATTTTCACTCTTCTAGGTTGAAGCGTTCGTTTCCAGTAAGAGTTTGAATTTTTAGGTTTCACTGTGTTTTCTCCTATATAGATAGATGTGTTGGGAACTCTAAATGAAACACGGCTTGTGCTAGCTCTTTGAAAATTGACAAAATAAAGTAGATTTAGGTTCTGTCTCTAAGGTTTGTTTCCTCTTGAAGCAGCCCTAAGCCGAGCCTGCCTAAAGACATTTTCATTTGAAAGGTGTGCCAAGCGTCCAAAAGTACTGGTTTTCTGAAATCTCGGCAAACATTTTTTCACCCAATCTTGATGAGACATTGTGGTAGTGATCAGTTCACTAAGTCCACTTGGCTGCCCAATTTTCACTCTTCTAGGTTGAAGCGTTCGTTTCCAGTAAGAGTTTGAATTTTTAGGTTTCACTCTGTTTTCTCCTATATAGATAGATGTGTTGGGAACTCTAAATGAAACACGGTTTGCTCTAGCTCTTTGAAAATTGACAAAATAAAGTAGTTTTAGGTTCTGTCTCTATGGTTTGTTTCCTCTTGAAGCACCCCTAACTGGAGACTGCCTAAATACACTTTCATTGGAAAGGTGTGCCAAGCGTCCAAAAGTACTGGTTTTCTGAAATCTCGGCAAACATTTTTTCACCCAATATTGATGATTCTCTGTGGTAGTGATCAGTTCACTAAGCCCACTTGGCTGCCAAATTTTCACTCTTCTAGGTTGAAGCGTGTGTTTCCAGTAAGAGTTTGAATTTTTAGGTTTCACTGTGTTTTCTCCTATATAGATAGATGTGTTGGGAACTCTAAATGAAACACGGTTTGTGCTAGCTCTTTGAAAATTGACAAAATAAAGTAGTTTTAGGTTCTGTCTCTATGGTTTGTTTCCTCTTGAAGCACCCCTAACTGGAGACTGCCTAAATACACTTTCATTGGAAAGGTGTGCCAAGCGTCCAAAAGTACTGGTTTTCTGAAATCTCGGCAAACATTTTTTCACCCAATATTGATGATTCTCTGTGGTAGTGATCAGTTCACTAAGCCCACTTGGCTGCCAAATTTTCACTCTTCTAGGTTGAAGCGTGTGTTTCCAGTAAGAGTTTGAATTTTTAGGTTTCACTGTGTTTTCTCCTATATAGATAGATGTGTTGGGAACTCTAAATGAAACACGGTTTGTGCTAGCTCTTTGAAAATTGACAAAATAAAGTAGTTTTAGGTTCTGTCTCTATGGTTTGTTTCCTCTTGAAGCAGCCCTAACTGGAGACTGCCTAAATACACTTTCATTGGAAACGTGTGCCAAGCGTCCAAAAGTACTGGTTTTCTGAAATCTCGGCAAACATTTTTTCACCCAATATTGATGATTCTCTGTGGTAGTGACCAGTTCACTAAGGCCACTTGGCTGCCAAATTTTCACTCTTCTAGGTTGAAGCGTGTGTTTCCAGTAAGAGTTTGAATTTTTAGGTTTCACTGTGTTTTCTCCTATATAGATAGATGTGTTGGGAACTCTAAATGAAACACGGCTTGTGCTAGCTCTTTGAAAATTGACAAAATAAAGTAGATTTAGGTTCTATCTCTAAGGTTTGTTTCCTCTTGAAGCAGCCCTAAGCAGAGCCTGCCTAAAGATATTTTCATTGGAAAGGTGTGCCAAGCGACCAAAAGTACTGGTTTTCTGAAATCTCGGCAATCATATTTTCACCCAATATTGATGATTCTCTGTGGTAGTGACCAGTTCACTAAGCCCACTTGGCTGCCCAATTTTCACTCTTCTAAGTTGAAGCGTTCGTTTCCAGTAAGAGTTTGAATTTTTAGGATTCACTGTGTTTTCTCCTATATAGATAGATGTGTTTGGAACTCTAAATGAAACACGGTTTGTGCTAGCTCTTTGAAAATTGACAAAATAAAGTAGTTCTAATTTCTGTCTCTAAGGTTTGTTTCCTCTGGAAGCAGCCCTTAGCAGAGCCTGCCTAAAGACATTTTCATTGGAAAGGTGTGCCAAGCGTCCAAAAGTACTGGTTTTCTGAAATCTCGGCAAACCTTTTTTCACCCAATCTTGATGAGACATTGTGGTAGTGATCAGTTCACTAAGTCCACTTGGCTGCCCAATTTTCACTCTTCTAGGTTGACGCGTTCGATTCCAGTAAGAGTTTGAATTTTTAGGTTTCACTCTGTTTTCTCCTATATAGATAGATGTGTTGGGAACTCTAAATGAAACACGGTTTGTGCTAGCTCTTTGAAAATTGACAAAATAGAGTGGTTTTAGGTTCTGTCTCCATGGTTTGTTTTTCTTGAAGCAGCCCTAACTAGAGACTGCCTGAGTACACTTTCATTGGAAAGGTGTGCCAAGCATCCAAAAGCACTGGTTTTCTGAAATCTCGGCAAATATTTTTTCACCCAATCTTGATGATTCTCTGTGGTAATGATCAGTTCACTAAGCCCACTTGGCTGCCCAATATTCACTCTTCTAGGTTGAAGGGTTCGTTTCCAATAAGAGTTTGAATTTTTAGGTTTCACTCTGTTTTCTCCTATATAGATAGATGTGTTGGGAACTCTAAATGAAACACGGTTTGTGCTAGCTCTTTGAAAATTGACAAAATAAAGTAGTCTTAGGTTCTGTGTCTATGGATTGTTTCCTCTTGAAGCAGCCCTAACTGGAGACTGCCTAAATACACTTTCATTGGAAACGTGTGCCAAGTGTCCAAAAGTACTGGTTTTCTGAAATCTCGGCAAACATTTTTTCACCCAATCTGGATGATTCTCTGTGGTAGTGATCAGTTCACGAAGTCAACTTGGCTTTCCAATTTTCACTCTTCTAGGTTGAAGCGTTCGTTTCCAGTAAGAGTTTGAATTTTTAGGTTTCACTCTGTTTTCTCCTATATAGATAGATGTGTTGGGAACTCTAAATGAAACACGGCTTGTGCTAGCTCTTTGAAAATTGACAAAATAAAGTAGTTCTAAGTTCTGTCTCTAAGGTTTATTTCCTCTTGAAGCAGCCCTAAGCCGAGCCTGCCTAAAGACATTTTCATTGGAAAGGTGTGCCAAGCGTCCAAAAGTACTGGTTTTCTGAAATCTTGGCAAACCTTTTTTCACCCAATCTTGATGAGACATTGTGGTAGTGATCAGTTCACTAAGTCCACTTGGCTGCCCAATTTTCACTCTTCTAGGTTGACGCGTTCGATTCCAGTAAGAGTTTGAAATTTTAGGTTTCACTCTGTTTTCTCCTATATAGATAGATGTGTTGGGAACTCTAAATGAAACACGGTTTGTGCTAGCTCTTTGAAAATTGACAAAATAGAGTGGTTTTAGGTTCTGTCTCCATGGTTTGTTTTTCTTGAAGCAGCCCTAACTAGAGACTGCCTAATTACACTTTCATTGGAAAGGTGTGCCAAGCGTCCAAAAGCACTGGTTTTCTGAAATCTCGGCAAACATTTTTTCACCCAATCTTGATGATTCTCTGTGGTAATGATCAGTTCACTAAGCCCACTTGGCTGCCCAATATTCACTCTTCTAGGTTGAAGCGTTCGTTTCCAATAAGAGTTTGAATTTTTAGGTTTCACTCTGTTTTCTCCTATATAGATAGATGTGTTGGGAACTCTAAATGAAACACGGTTTGTGCTAGCTCTTTGAAAATTGACAAAATAAAGTAGTCTTAGGTTCTGTGTCTATGGATTGTTTCCTCTTGAAGCAGCCCTAACTGGAGACTGCCTAAATACACTTTCATTGGAAACGTGTGCCAAGTGTCCAAAAGTACTGGTTTTCTGAAATCTCGGCAAACATTTTTTCACCCAATCTGGATGATTCTCTGTGGTAGTGATCAGTTCACGAAGTCAACTTGGCTTCCCAATTTTCACTCTTCTAGGTTGAAGCGTTCGTTTCCAGTAAGAGTTTGAATTTTTAGGTTTCACTCTGTTTTCTCCTATATAGATAGATGTGTTGGGAACTCTAAATGAAACACGGCTTGTGCTAGCTCTTTGAAAATTGACAAAATAAAGTAGTTCTAAGTTCTGTCTCTAAGGTTTGTTTCCTCTTGAAGCAGCCCTAAGCCGAGCCTGCCTAAACACATTTTCATTGGAAAGGTGTGCCAAGCGTCCAAAAGTACTGGTTTTCTGAAATCTCGGCAAACATTTTTTCACCCAATCTTGATGAGACATTGTGGTAGTGATCAGTTCACTACGTCCACTAGGCTGCCCAATTTTCACTCTTCTAGGTTGAAGCGTTCGTTTCCAGTAAGAGTTTGAATTTTTAGGTTTCACTCTGTTTTCTCCTATATAGATAGATGTGTTGGGAACTCTAAATGAAACACGGTTTGCTCTAGCTCTTTGAAAATTGACAAAATAAAGTAGTTTTAGGTTCTGTCTCTATGGTTTGTTTCCTCTTGAAGCACCCCTAACTGGAGACTGCCTAAATACACTTTCATTGGAAAGGTGTGCCAAGCGTCCAAAAGTACTGGTTTTCTGAAATCTCGGCAAACATTTTTTAACCCAATATTGATGATTCTCTGTGGTAGTGATCAGTTCACTAAGCCCACTTGGCTGCCAAATTTTCACTCTTCTAGGTTGAAGCGTTCGTTTCCAGTAAGAGTTTGAATTTTTAGGTTTCACTGTGTTTTCTCCTATATAGATAGATGTGTTGGGAACTCTAAATGAAACACGGTTTGTGCTAGCTCTTTGAAAATTGACAAAATAAAGTAGTTTTAGGTTCTGTCTCTATGGTTTGTTTCCTCTTGAAGCAGCCCTAACTGGAGACTGCCTAAATACACTTTCATTGGAAACGTGTGCCAAGCGTCCAAAAGTACTGGTTTTCTGAAATCTCGGCAAACATTTTTTCACCCAATATTGATGATTCTCTGTGGTAGTGACCAGTTCACTAAGGCCACTTGGCTGCCAAATTTTCACTCTTCTAGGTTGAAGCGTTCGTTTCCAGTAAGAGTTTGAATTTTTAGGTTTCACTGTGTTTTCTCCTATATAGATAGATGTGTTGGGAACTCTAAATGAAACACGGCTTGTGCTAGCTCTTTGAAAATTGACAAAATAAAGTAGATTTAGGTTCTGTCTCTAAGGTTTGTTTCCTCTTGAAGCAGCCCTAAGCCGAGCCTGCCTAAAGACATTTTCATTTGAAAGGTGTGCCAAGCGTCCAAAAGTACTGGTTTTCTGAAATCTCGGCAAACATTTTTTCACCCAATCTTGATGAGACATTGTGGTAGTGATCAGTTCACTAAGTCCACTTGGCTGCCCAATTTTCACTCTTCTAGGTTGAAGCGTTCGTTTCCAGTAAGAGTTTGAATTTTTAGGTTTCACTCTGTTTTCTCCTATATAGATAGATGTGTTGGGAACTCTAAATGAAACACGGATTGCTCTAGCTCTTTGAAAATTGACAAAATAAAGTAGATTTAGGTTCTGTCTCTAAGGTTTGTTTCCTCTTGAAGCACCCCTAACTGGAGACTGCCTAAATACACTTTCATTGGAAAGGTGTGCCAAGCGTCCAAAAGTACTGGTTTTCTGAAATCTCGGCAATCATTTTTTCACCCAATATTGATGATTCTCTGTGGTAGTGACCAGTTCACTAAGCCCACTTGGCTGCCCAATTTTCACTCTTCTAAGTTGAAGCGTTCGTTTCCAGTAAGAGTTTGAATTTTTAGCATTCACTGTGTTTTCTCCTATATAGATAGATGTGTTTGGAACTCTAAATGAAACACGGTTTGTGCTAGCTCTTTGAAAATTGACAAAATAAAGTAGTTCTAATTTCTGTCTCTAAGGTTTGTTTCCTCTTGAAGCAGCCCTAAGCAAGGCCTGCCTAAAGACATTTTCATTGGAAAGGTGTGCCAAGCGTCCAAAAGTACTGGTTTTCTGAAATCTCGGCAAACATTTTTTCACCCAATCTTGATGAGACATTGTGGTAGTGATCAGTTCACTAAGTCCACTTGGCTGCCCAATTTTCACTCTTCTAGGTTGAAGCATTCGTTTCCAGTAAGAGTTTGAATTTTTAGGTTTCACTCTGTTTTCTCCTATATAGATAGATGTGTTGGGAACTCTAAATGAAACACGGTTTGCTCTAGCTCTTTGAAAATTGACAAAATACAGTAGTTTTAGGTTCTGTCTCTATGGTTTGTTTCCTCTTGAAGCACCCCTAACTGGAGACTGCCTAAATACACTTTCATTGGAAAGGTGTGCCAAGCGTCCAAAAGTACTGGTTTTCTGAAATCTCGGCAAACATTTTTTCACCCAATATTGATGATTCTCTGTGGTAGTGATCAGTTCACTAAGCCCACTTGGCTGCCAAATTTTCACTCTTCTAGGTTGAAGCGTGTGTTTCCAGTAAGAGTTTGAATTTTTAGGTTTCACTGTGTTTTCTCCTATATAGATAGATGTGTTGGGAACTCTAAATGAAACACGGTTTGTGCTAGCTCTTTGAAAATTGACAAAATAAAGTAGTTTTAGGTTCTGTCTCTATGGTTTGTTTCCTCTTGAAGCAGCCCTAACTGGAGACTGCCTAAATACACTTTCATTGGAAACGTGTGCCAAGCGTCCAAAAGTACTGGTTTTCTGAAATCTCGGCAAACATTTTTTCACCCAATATTGATGATTCTCTGTGGTAGTGACCAGTTCACTAAGGCCACTTGGCTGCCAAATTTTCACTCTTCTAGGTTGAAGCGTGTGTTTCCAGTAAGAGTTTGAATTTTTAGGTTTCACTGTGTTTTCTCCTATATAGATAGATGTGTTGGGAACTCTAAATGAAACACGGCTTGTGCTAGCTCTTTGAAAATTGACAAAATAAAGTAGATTTAGGTTCTATCTCTAAGGTTTGTTTCCTCTTGAAGCAGCCCTAAGCAGAGCCTGCCTAAAGATATTTTCATTGGAAAGGTGTGCCAAGCGTCCAAAAGTACTGGTTTTCTGAAATCTCGGCAATCATTTTTTCACCCAATATTGATGATTCTCTGTGGTAGTGACCAGTTCACTAAGCCCACTTGGCTGCCCAATTTTCACTCTTCTAAGTTGAAGCGTTCGTTTCCAGTAAGAGTTTGAATTTTTAGGATTCACTGTGTTTTCTCCTATATAGATAGATGTGTTTGGAACTCTAAATGAAACACGGTTTGTGCTAGCTCTTTGAAAATTGACAAAATAAAGTAGTTCTAATTTCTGTCTCTAAGGTTTGTTTCCTCTGGAAGCAGCCCTTAGCAGAGCCTGCCTAAAGACATTTTCATTGGAAAGGTGTGCCAAGCGTCCAAAAGTACTGGTTTTCTGAAATCTCGGCAAACCTTTTTTCACCCAATCTTGATGAGACATTGTGGTAGTGATCAGTTCACTAAGTCCACTTGGCTGCCCAATTTTCACTCTTCTAGGTTGACGCGTTCGATTCCAGTAAGAGTTTGAATTTTTAGGTTTCACTCTGTTTTCTCCTATATAGATAGATGTGTTGGGAACTCTAAATGAAACACGGTTTGTGCTAGCTCTTTGAAAATTGACAAAATAGAGTGGTTTTAGGTTCTGTCTCCATGGTTTGTTTTTCTTGAAGCAGCCCTAACTAGAGACTGCCTGAGTACACTTTCATTGGAAAGGTGTGCCAAGCATCCAAAAGCACTGGTTTTCTGAAATCTCGGCAAACATTTTTTCACCCAATCTTGATGATTCTCTGTGGTAATGATCAGTTCACTAAGCCCACTTGGCTGCCCAATATTCACTCTTCTAGGTTGAAGCGTTCGTTTCCAATAAGAGTTTGAATTTTTAGGTTTCACTCTGTTTTCTCCTATATAGATAGATGTGTTGGGAACTCTAAATGAAACACGGTTTGTGCTAGCTCTTTGAAAATTGACAAAATAAAGTAGTCTTAGGTTCTGTGTCTATGGATTGTTTCCTCTTGAAGCAGCCCTAACTGGAGACTGCCTAAATACACTTTCATTGGAAACGTGTGCCAAGTGTCCAAAAGTACTGGTTTTCTGAAATCTCGGCAAACATTTTTTCACCCAATCTGGATGATTCTCTGTGGTAGTGATCAGTTCACGAAGTCAACTTGGCTTTCCAATTTTCACTCTTCTAGGTTGAAGCGTTCGTTTCCAGTAAGAGTTTGAATTTTTAGGTTTCACTCTGTTTTCTCCTATATAGATAGATGTGTTGGGAACTATAAATGAAACACGGCTTGTGCTAGCTCTTTGAAAATTGACAAAATAAAGTAGTTCTAAGTTCTGTCTCTAAGGTTTGTTTCCTCTTGAAGCAGCCCTAAGCCGAGCCTGCCTAAAGACATTTTCATTGGAAAGGTGTGCCAAGCGTCCAAAAGTACTGGTTTTCTGAAATCTCGGCAAACCTTTTTTCACCCAATCTTGATGAGACATTGTGGTAGTGATCAGTTCACTAAGTCCACTTGGCTGCCCAATTTTCACTCTTCTAGGTTGACGCGTTCGATTCCAGTAAGAGTTTGAAATTTTAGGTTTCACTCTGTTTTCTCCTATATAGATAGATGTGTTGGGAACTCTAAATGAAACACGGTTTGTGCTAGCTCTTTGAAAATTGACAAAATAGAGTGGTTTTAGGTTCTGTCTCCATGGTTTGTTTTTCTTGAAGCAGCCCTAACTAGAGACTGCCTAATTACACTTTCATTGGAAAGGTGTGCCAAGCGTCCAAAAGCACTGGTTTTCTGAAATCTCGGCAAACATTATTTCACCCAATCTTGATGATTCTCTGTGGTAATGATCAGTTCACTAAGCCCACTTGGCTGCCCAATATTCACTCTTCTAGGTTGAAGCGTTCGTTTCCAATAAGAGTTTGAATTTTTAGGTTTCACTCTGTTTTCTCCTATATAGATAGATGTGTTGGGAACTCTAAATGAAACACGGTTTGTGCTAGCTCTTTGAAAATTGACAAAATAATGTAGTCTTAGGTTCTGTGTCTATGGATTGTTTCCTCTTGAAGCAGCCCTAACTGGAGACTGCCTAAATACACTTTCATTGGAAACGTGTGCCAAGTGTCCAAAAGTACTGGTTTTCTGAAATCTCGGCAAACATTTTTTCACCCAATCTGGATGATTCTCTGTGGTAGTGATCAGTTCACGAAGTCAACTTGGCTTCCCAATTTTCACTCTTCTAGGTTGAAGCGTTCGTTTCCAGTAAGAGTTTGAATTTTTAGGTTTCACTCTGTTTTCTCCTATATAGATAGATGTGTTGGGAACTCTAAATGAAACACGGCTTGTGCTAGCTCTTTGAAAATTGACAAAATAAAGTAGTTCTAAGTTCTGTCTCTAAGGTTTGTTTCCTCTTGAAGCAGCCCTAAGCCGAGCCTGCCTAAACACATTTTCATTGGAAAGGTGTGCCAAGCGTCCAAAAGTACTGGTTTTCTGAAATCTCGGCAAACATTTTTTCACCCAATCTTGATGAGACATTGTGGTAGTGATCAGTTCACTACGTCCACTAGGCTGCCCAATTTTCACTCTTCTAGGTTGAAGCGTTCGTTTCCAGTAAGAGTTTGAATTTTTAGGTTTCACTCTGTTTTCTCCTATATAGATAGATGTGTTGGGAACTCTAAATGAAACACGGTTTGCTCTAGCTCTTTGAAAATTGACAAAATAAAGTAGTTTTAGGTTCTGTCTCTATGGTTTGTTTCCTCTTGAAGCACCCCTAACTGGAGACTGCCTAAATACACTTTCATTGGAAAGGTGTGCCAAGCGTCCAAAAGTACTGGTTTTCTGAAATCTCGGCAAACATTTTTTAACCCAATATTGATGATTCTCTGTGGTAGTGATCAGTTCACTAAGCCCACTTGGCTGCCAAATTTTCACTCTTCTAGGTTGAAGCGTTCGTTTCCAGTAAGAGTTTGAATTTTTAGGTTTCACTGTGTTTTCTCCTATATAGATAGATGTGTTGGGAACTCTAAATGAAACACGGTTTGTGCTAGCTCTTTGAAAATTGACAAAATAAAGTAGTTTTAGGTTCTGTCTCTATGGTTTGTTTCCTCTTGAAGCAGCCCTAACTGGAGACTGCCTAAATACACTTTCATTGGAAACGTGTGCCAAGCGTCCAAAAGTACTGGTTTTCTGAAATCTCGGCAAACATTTTTTCACCCAATATTGATGATTCTCTGTGGTAGTGACCAGTTCACTAAGGCCACTTGGCTGCCAAATTTTCACTCTTCTAGGTTGAAGCGTGTGTTTCCAGTAAGAGTTTGAATTTTTAGGTTTCACTGTGTTTTCTCCTATATAGATAGATGTGTTGGGAACTCTAAATGAAACACGGCTTGTGCTAGCTCTTTGAAAATTGACAAAATAAAGTAGATTTAGGTTCTGTCTCTAAGGTTTGTTTCCTCTTGAAGCAGCCCTAAGCCGAGCCTGCCTAAAGACATTTTCATTGGAAAGGTGTGCCAAGCGTCCAAAAGTACTGGTTTTCTGAAATCTCGGCAAACATTTTTTCACCCAATCTTGATGAGACATTGTGGTAGTGATCAGTTCACTAAGTCCACTTGGCTGCCCAATTTTCACTCTTCTAGGTTGAAGCGTTCGTTTCCAATAAGAGTTTGAATTTTTAGGTTTCACTCTGTTTTCTCCTATATAGATAGATGTGTTGGGAACTCTAAATGAAACACGGTTTGTGCTAGCTCTTTAAAAATTGACAAAATAAAGTAGTTTTAGGTTCTGTCTCTATGGTTTGTTTCCTCTTGAAGCAGCCCTAACTGGAGACTGCCTAAATACACTTTCATTGGAAACGTGTGCCAAGCGTCCAAAAGTACTGGTTTTCTGAAATCTCGGCAAACATTTTTTCACCCAATATTGATGATTCTCTGTGGTAGTGACCAGTTCACTAAGGCCACTTGGCTGCCAAATTTTCACTCTTCTAGGTTGAAGCGTGTGTTTCCAGTAAGAGTTTGAATTTTTAGGTTTCACTGTGTTTTCTCCTATATAGATAGATGTGTTGGGAACTCTAAATGAAACACGGCTTGTGCTAGCTCTTTGAAAATTGACAAAATAAAGTAGATTTAGGTTCTGTCTCTAAGGTTTGTTTCCTCTTGAAGCAGCCCTAAGCCGAGCCTGCCTAAAGACATTTTCATTGGAAAGGTGTGCCAAGCGTCCAAAAGTACTGGTTTTCTGAAATCTCGGCAATCATTTTTTCACAAAATATTGATCATTCTCTGTGGTAGTGACCAGTTCACTAAGCCCACTTGGCTGCCCAATTTTCACTCTTCTAAGTGGAAGCGTTCGTTTCCAGTAAGAGTTTGAATTTTTAGGTTTCACTGTGTTTTCTCCTATATAGATAGATGTGTTTGGAACTCTAAATGAAACACGGTTTGGGCTAGCTCTTTGAAAATTGACAAAATAAAGTAGTTTTAGGTTCTGTCTCTATGGTTTGTTTCCTCTTCAAGCAGCCCTAACTGGAGACTGCCTAAATACACTTTCTTTGGAAACGTGTGCCAAGCGTCCAAAAGTACTGGTTTTCTGAAATCTCGGCAAACATTTTTTCACCCAATCTGGATGATTCTCTGTGGTAGTGATCAGTTCACTAAGCCCACTTGGCTGCCCAATTTTCACTCTTGTAGGTTGAAGCGTTCGTTTCCAGTAAGAGTTTGAATTTTTAGGTTTCACTCTGTTTTCTCCTATATAGATAGATGTGTTGGGAACTCTAAATGAAACACGGTTTGTGCTAGCTCTTTTAAAAATTGACAAAATAAAGTAGTTTTAAGTTCTGTCTCTAAGGTTGTTTCCTCTTGAAGCAGCCCTAAGCAGAGCCTGCCTAAAGACATTTTCATTGGAAAGGTGTGCCAAGCGTCTAAAAGTACTGGTTTTCTGAAATCTCGGCAAACATTTTTTCACCCAATCTTGATGAGACATTGTGGTAGTGATCAGTTCACTAAGTCCACTTGGCTGCCCAATTTTCACTCTTCTAGGTTGAAGCGTTCGATTCCAGTAAGAGTTTGAATTTTTAGGTTTCACTCTGTTTTCTCCTATATAGACAGATGTGTTGGGAACTCTAAATGAAACACGGTTTGTGCTAGCTCTTTGAAAATTGACAAAATAGAGTGGTTTTAGGTTCTGTCTCCATGGTTTGTTTTTTCTTGAAGCAGCCCTAACTAGAGACTGCCTAAGTACACTTTCATTGGAAAGGTGTGCCAAGCGTCCAAAAGCACTGGTTTTCTGAAATCTCGGCAAACATTTTTTCACCCAATCTTGATGATTCTCTGTGGTAATGATCAGTTTACTAAGCCCACTTGGCTGCCCAATATTCACTCTTCTAGGTTGAAGCGTTCGTTTCCAATAAGAGTTTGAATTTTTAGGTTTCACTCTGTTTTCTCCTATATAGATAGATGTGTTGGGAACTCTAAATGAAACACGGTTTGTGCTAGCTCTTTGAAAATTGACAAAATAAAGTAGTTTTAGGTTCTGTCTCTATGGTTTGTTTCCTCTTGAAGCAGCCCTAACTGGAGACTGCCTAAATACACTTTCATTGGAAACGTGTGCCAAGCGTCCAAAAGTACTGGTTTTCTGAAATCTCGGCAAACATTTTTTCACCCAATCTGGATGATTCTCTGTGGTAGTGATCAGTTCACGAAGTCAATTTGGCTTCCCAATTTTCACTCTTCTAGGTTGAAGCGTTCATTTCCAGTAAGAGTTTGAATTTTTAGGTTTCACTCTGTTTTCTCCTATATAGATAGATGTGTTGGGAACTCTAAATGAAACACGGCTTGTGCTAGCTCTTTGAAAATTGACAAAATGAAGTAGTTCTAAGTTCTGTCTCTAAGGTTTGTTTCCTCTTGAAGCAGCCCTAAGCAGAGCCTGCCTAAAGACATTTTCATTGGAAAGGTGTGCCAAGCGTCCAAAAGTACTGGTTTTCTGAAATCTCGGCAATCATTTTTTCACCCAATATTGATGATTCTCTGTGGTAGTCACCAGTTCACTAAGCCCACTTGGCTGCCCAATTTTCACTCTTCTAAGTTGAAGGGTTCGTTTCCAGTAAGAGTTTGAATTTTTAGGTTTCACTGTGTTTTCTCCTATATAGATAGATGTGTTTGGAACTCTAAATGAAACACGGTTTGTGCTAGCTCTTTGAAAATTGACAAAATAAAGTAGTTTTAGGTTCTGTCTCTATGGTTTGTTTCCTCTTGAAGCACCCCTACCTGGAGACTGCCTAAATACACTTTCATTGGAAAGGTGTGCCAAGCGTCCAAAAGTACTGGTTTTCTGAAATCTCGGCAAACATTTTTTCACCCAATATTGATGATACTCTGTGGTAGTGATCAGTACACTAAGCCCACTTGGCTGCCAAATTTTCACTCTTCTAGGTTGAAGCGTGTGTTTCCAGTAAGAGTTTGAATTTTTAGGTTTCACTGTGTTTTCTCCTATATAGATAGATGTGTTGGGAACTCTAAATGAAACACGGCTTGTGCTAGCTCTTTGAAAATTGACAAAATAAAGTAGATTTAGGTTCTGTCTCTAAGGTTTGTTTCCTCTTGAAGCAGCCCTAAGCAGAGCCTGCCTAAAGACATTTTCATTGGAAAGGTGTGCCAAGCGTCCAAAAGTACTGGTTTTCTGAAATCTCGGCAATCATTTTTTCACCCAATATTGATGATTCTCTGTGGTAGTGACCAGTTCACAAAGCCCACTTGGCTGCCCAATTTTCACTCTTCTAAGTTGAAGCGTTCGTTTCCAGTAAGAGTTTGAATTTTTAGGTTTCACTGTGTTTTCTCCTATATAGATAGATGTGTTTGGAACTCTAAATGAAACACGGTTTGTGCTAGCTCGTTGAAAATTGACAAAATAAAGTAGTTCTAATTTCTGTCTCTAAGGTTTGTTTCCTCTGGAAGCAGCCCTAAGCAGAGCCTGCCTAAAGACATTTTTATTGGAAAGGTGTGCCAAGCGTCCAAAAGTACTGGTTTTCTGAAATCTCGGCAAACATTTTTTCACCCAATCTTGATGAGACATTGTGGTAGTGATCAGTTCACTAAGTCCACTTGGCTGCCCAATTTTCACTCTTCTAGGTTGAAGCGTTCGATTCCAGTAAGAGTTTGAATTTTTAGGTTTCACTCTGTTTCCTCCTATATAGATAGATGTGTTGGGAACTCTAAATGAAACACGGTTTGTGCTAGCTCTTTGAAAATTGACAAAATAGAGTGGTTTTAGGTTCTGTCTCCATGGTTTGTTTTTTCTTGAAGCAGCCTTAACTAGAGACTGCCTAAGTACACTTTCATTGGAAAGGTGTGCCAAGCGTCCAAAAGCACTGGTTTTCTGAAATCTCGGCAAACATTTTTTCACCCAATCTGGATGATTCTCTGTGGTAATGATCAGTTCACTAAGCCCACTTGGCTGCCCAATATTCACTCTTCTAGGTTGAAGCGTTCGTTTCCAATAAGAGTTTGAATTTTTAGGTTTCACTCTGTTTTCTCCTATATAGATAGATGTGTTGGGAACTCTAAATGAAACACGGTTTGTGCTAGCTCTTTGAAAATTGACAAAATAAAGTAGTTTTAGGTTCTGTCTCTATGGTTTGTTTCCTCTTGAAGCAGCCCTAACTGGAGACTGCCTAACTATACTTTCATTGGAAACGTGTGCCAAGCGTCCAAAAGTACTGGTTTTCTGAAATCTCGGCAAACATTTTTTCACCCAATCTGGATGATTCTCTGTGGTAGTGATCAGTTCACGAAGTCAACTTGGCTTCCCAATTTTCACTCTTCTAGGTTGAAGCGTTCATTTCCAGTAAGAGTTTGAATTTTTAGGTTTCACTCTGTTTTCTCCTATATAGATAGATGTGTTGGGAACTCTAAATGAAACACGGCTTGTGCTAGCTCTTTGAAAATTGACAAAATAAAGTAGTTCTAAGTTCTGTCTCTAAGGTTTGTTTCCTCTTCAAGCAGCCCTAACTGGAGACTGCCTAAATACACTTTCATTGGAAACGTGTGCCAAGCGTCCAAAAGTACTGGTTTTCTGAAATCTCGGCAAACATTTTTTCACCCAATCTGGATGATTCTCTGTGGTAGTGATCAGTTCACTAAGCCCAATTGGTTGCCCAATTTTCACTCTTGTAGGTTGAAGCGTTCGTTTCCAGTAAGAGTTTGAATTTTTAGGTTTCACTCTGTTTTCTCCTATATAGATAGATGTGTTGGGAACTCTAAATGAAACACGGTTTGTGCTAGCTCTTTTAAAAATTGACAAAATAAAGTAGTTCTAAGTTCTGTCTCAAAGGTTGTTTCCTCTTGAAGCAGCCCTAAGCAGAGCCTGCCTAAAGACATTTTCATTGGAAAGATGTGCCAAGCGTCCAAAAGTACTGGTTTTCTGAAATCTCGGCAAACCTTTTTTCACCCAATCTTGATGAGACATTGTGGTAGTGATCAGTTCACTAAGTCCACTTGGCTGCCCAATTTTCACTCTTCTAGGTTGAAGCGTTCGATTCCAGTAAGAGTTTGAATTTTTAGGTTTCACTCTGTTTTCTCCTATATAGATAGATGTGTTGGGAACTCTAAATGAAACACGGTTTGTGCTAGCTCTTTGAAAATTGACAAAATAAAGTAGTTTTAGGTTCTGTCTCTATGGTTTGTTTCCTCTTGAAGCACCCCTAACTGGAGACTGCCTAAATACACTTTCATTGGAAAGGTGTGCCAAGCGTCCAAAAGTACTGGTTTTCTGAAATCTCGGCAATCATTTTTTCACCCAATATTGATGATTCTCTGTGGTAGTGACCAGTTCACTAAGCCCACTTGGCTGCCCAATTTTCTCTCTTCTAAGTTGAAGCGTTCGTTTCCAGTAAGAGTTTGAATTTTTAGGTTTCACTGTGTTTTCTCCTATATAGACAGATGTGTTGGGAACTCTAAATGAAACACGGTTTGTGCTAGCTCTTTGAAAATTGACAAAATAGAGTGGTTTTAGGTTCTGTCTCCATGGTTTGTTTTTTCTTGAAGCAGCCCTAACTAGAGACTGCCTAAGTACACTTTCATTGGAAAGGTGTGCCAAGCGTCCAAAAGCACTGGTTTTCTGAAATCTCGGCAAACATTTTTTCACCCAATCTTGATGATTCTCTGTGGTAATGATCAGTTTACTAAGCCCACTTGGCTGCCCAATATTCACTCTTCTAGGTTGAAGCGTTCGTTTCCAATAAGAGTTTGAATTTTTAGGTTTCACTCTGTTTTCTCCTATATAGATAGATGTGTTGGGAACTCTAAATGAAACACGGTTTGTGCTAGCTCTTTGAAAATTGACAAAATAAAGTAGTTTTAGGTTCTGTCTCTATGGTTTGTTTCCTCTTGAAGCAGCCCTAACTGGAGACTGCCTAAATACACTTTCATTGGAAACGTGTGCCAAGCGTCCAAAAGTACTGGTTTTCTGAAATCTCGGCAAACATTTTTTCACCCAATCTGGATGATTCTCTGTGGTAGTGATCAGTTCACGAAGTCAATTTGGCTTCCCAATTTTCACTCTTCTAGGTTGAAGCGTTCATTTCCAGTAAGAGTTTGAATTTTTAGGTTTCACTCTGTTTTCTCCTATATAGATAGATGTGTTGGGAACTCTAAATGAAACACGGCTTGTGCTAGCTCTTTGAAAATTGACAAAATGAAGTAGTTCTAAGTTCTGTCTCTAAGGTTTGTTTCCTCTTGAAGCAACCCTAAGCAGAGCCTGCCTAAAGACATTTTCATTGGAAAGGTGTGCCAAGCGTCCAAAAGTACTGGTTTTCTGAAATCTCGGCAATCATTTTTTCACCCAATATTGATGATTCTCTGTGGTAGTCACCAGTTCACTAAGCCCACTTGGCTGCCCAATTTTCACTCTTCTAAGTTGAAGGGTTCGTTTCCAGTAAGAGTTTGAATTTTTAGGTTTCACTGTGTTTTCTCCTATATAGATAGATGTGTTTGGAACTCTAAATGAAACACGGTTTGTGCTAGCTCTTTGAAAATTGACAAAATAAAGTAGTTTTAGGTTCTGTCTCTATGGTTTGTTTCCTCTTGAAGCACCCCTACCTGGAGACTGCCTAAATACACTTTCATTGGAAAGGTGTGCCAAGCGTCCAAAAGTACTGGTTTTCTGAAATCTCGGCAAACATTTTTTCACCCAATATTGATGATACTCTGTGGTAGTGATCAGTACACTAAGCCCACTTGGCTGCCAAATTTTCACTCTTCTAGGTTGAAGCGTGTGTTTCCAGTAAGAGTTTGAATTTTAGGTTTCACTGTGTTTTCTCCTATATAGATAGATGTGTTGGGAACTCTAAATGAAACACGGCTTGTGCTAGCTCTTTGAAAATTGACAAAATAAAGTAGATTTAGGTTCTGTCTCTAAGGTTTGTTTCCTCTTGAAGCAGCCCTAAGCAGAGCCTGAATAAAGACATTTTCATTGGAAAGGTGTGCCAAGCGTCCAAAAGTACTGGTTTTCTGAAATCTCGGCAATCCATTTTTTCACCCAATATTGATGATTCTCTGTGGTAGTGACCAGTTCACAAAGCCCACTTGGCTGCCCAATTTTCACTCTTCTAAGTTGAAGCGTTCGTTTCCAGTAAGAGTTTGAATTTTTAGGTTTCACTGTGTTTTCTCCTATATAGATAGATGTGTTTGGAACTCTAAATGAAACACGGTTTGTGCTAGCTCTTTGAAAATTGACAAAATAAAGTAGTTCTAATTTCTGTCTCTAAGGTTTGTTTCCTCTGGAAGCAGCCCTAAGCAGAGCCTGCCTAAAGACATTTTTATTGGAAAGGTGTGCCAAGCGTCCAAAAGTACTGGTTTTCTGAAATCTCGGCAAACATTTTTTCACCCAATCTTGATGAGACATTGTGGTAGTGATCAGTTCACTAAGTCCACTTGGCTGCCCAATTTTCACTCTTCTAGGTTGAAGCGTTCGATTCCAGTAAGAGTTTGAATTTTTAGGTTTCACTGTGTTTTCTCCTATATAGACAGATGTGTTGGGAACTCTAAATGAAACACGGTTTGTGCTAGCTCTTTGAAAATTGACAAAATAGAGTGGTTTTAGGTTCTGTCTCCATGGTTTGTTTTTTCTTGAAGCAGCCCTAACTAGAGACTGCCTAAGTACACTTTCATTGGAAAGGTGTGCCAAGCGTCCAAAAGCACTGGTTTTCTGAAATCTCGGCAAACATTTTTTCACCCAATCTTGATGATTCTCTGTGGTAATGATCAGTTTACTAAGCCCACTTGGCTGCCCAATATTCACTCTTCTAGGTTGAAGCGTTCGTTTCCAATAAGAGTTTGAATTTTTAGGTTTCACTCTGTTTTCTCCTATATAGATAGATGTGTTGGGAACTCTAAATGAAACACGGTTTGTGCTAGCTCTTTGAAAATTGACAAAATAAAGTAGTTTTAGGTTCTGTCTCTATGGTTTGTTTCCTCTTGAAGCAGCCCTAACTGGAGACTGCCTAATACACTTTCATTGGAAACGTGTGCCAAGCGTCCAAAAGTACTGGTTTTCTGAAATCTCGGCAAACATTTTTTCACCCAATCTGGATGATTCTCTGTGGTAGTGATCAGTTCACGAAGTCAATTTGGCTTCCCAATTTTCACTCTTCTAGGTTGAAGCGTTCATTTCCAGTAAGAGTTTGAATTTTAGGTTTCACTCTGTTTTCTCCTATATAGATAGATGTGTTGGGAACTCTAAATGAAACACGGCTTGTGCTAGCTCTTTGAAATTGACAAAATGAAGTAGTTCTAAGTTCTGTCTCTAAGGTTTGTTTCCTCTTGAAGCAACCCTAAGCAGAGCCTGCCTAAAGACATTTTCATTGGAAAGGTGTGCCAAGCGTCCAAAAGTACTGGTTTTCTGAAATCTCGGCAATCATTTTTTCACCCAATATTGATGATTCTCTGTGGTAGTCACCAGTTCACTAAGCCCACTTGGCTGCCCAATTTTCACTCTTCTAAGTTGAAGGGTTCGTTTCCAGTAAGAGTTTGAATTTTTAGGTTTCACTGTGTTTTCTCCTATATAGATAGATGTGTTTGGAACTCTAAATGAAACACGGTTTGTGCTAGCTCTTTGAAAATTGACAAAATAAAGTAGTTTTAGGTTCTGTCTCTATGGTTTGTTTCCTCTTGAAGCACCCCTACCTGGAGACTGCCTAAATACACTTTCATTGGAAAGGTGTGCCAAGCGTCCAAAAGTACTGGTTTTCTGAAATCTCGGCAAACATTTTTTCACCCAATATTGATGATACTCTGTGGTAGTGATCAGTACACTAAGCCCACTTGGCTGCCAAATTTTCACTCTTCTAGGTTGAAGCGTGTGTTTCCAGTAAGAGTTTGAATTTTTAGGTTTCACTGTGTTTTCTCCTATATAGATAGATGTGTTGGGAACTCTAAATGAAACACGGCTTGTGCTAGCTCTTTGAAAATTGACAAAATAAAGTAGATTTAGGTTCTGTCTCTAAGGTTTGTTTCCTCTTGAAGCAGCCCTAAGCAGAGCCTGCCTAAAGACATTTTCATTGGAAAGGTGTGCCAAGCGTCCAAAAGTACTGGTTTTCTGAAATCTCGGCAATCATTTTTTCACCCAATATTGATGATTCTCTGTGGTAGTGACCAGTTCACAAAGCCCACTTGGCTGCCCAATTTTCACTCTTCTAAGTTGAAGCGTTCGTTTCCAGTAAGAGTTTGAATTTTTAGGTTTCACTGTGTTTTCTCCTATATAGATAGATGTGTTTGGAACTCTAAATGAAACACGGTTTGTGCTAGCTCTTTGAAAATTGACAAAATAAAGTAGTTCTAATTTCTGTCTCTAAGGTTTGTTTCCTCTGGAAGCAGCCCTAAGCAGAGCCTGCCTAAAGACATTTTTATTGGAAAGGTGTGCCAAGCGTCCAAAAGTACTGGTTTTCTGAAATCTCGGCAAACATTTTTTCACCCAATCTTGATGAGACATTGTGGTAGTGATCAGTTCACTAAGTCCACTTGGCTGCCCAATTTTCACTCTTCTAGGTTGAAGCGTTCGATTCCAGTAAGAGTTTGAATTTTTAGGTTTCACTCTGTTTCCTCCTATATAGATAGATGTGTTGGGAACTCTAAATGAAACACGGTTTGTGCTAGCTCTTTGAAAATTGACAAAATAGAGTGGTTTTAGGTTCTGTCTCCATGGTTTGTTTTTTCTTGAAGCAGCCTTAACTAGAGACTGCCTAAGTACACTTTCATTGGAAAGGTGTGCCAAGCGTCCAAAAGCACTGGTTTTCTGAAATCTCGGCAAACATTTTTTCACCCAATCTGGATGATTCTCTGTGGTAATGATCAGTTCACTAAGCCCACTTGGCTGCCCAATATTCACTCTTCTAGGTTGAAGCGTTCGTTTCCAATAAGAGTTTGAATTTTTAGGTTTCACTCTGTTTTCTCCTATATAGATAGATGTGTTGGGAACTCTAAATGAAACACGGTTTGTGCTAGCTCTTTGAAAATTGACAAAATAAAGTAGTTTTAGGTTCTGTCTCTATGGTTTGTTTCCTCTTGAAGCAGCCCTAACTGGAGACTGCCTAACTATACTTTCATTGGAAAGGTGTGCCAAGCGTCCAAAAGTACTGGTTTTCTGAAATCTCGGCAATCATTTTTTCACCCAATATTGATGATTCTCTGTGGTAGTGACCAGTTCACTAAGCCCACTTGGCTGCCCAATTTTCACTCTTCTAAGTTGAAGCGTTCGTTTCCAGTAAGAGTTTGAATTTTTAGGTTTCACTGTGTTTTCTCCTATATAGATAGATGTGTTTGGAACTCTAAATGAAACACGGTTTGTGCTAGCTCTTTGAAAATTGACAAAATAAAGTAGTTCTAATTTCTGTCTCTAAGGTTTGTTTCCTCTGGAAGCAGCCCTAAGCAGAGCCTGCCTAAAGACATTTTCATTGGAAAGGTGTGCCAAGCGTCCAAAAGCACTGGTTTTCTGAAATCTCGGCAAACCTTTTTTCACCCAATCTTGATGATTCTCTGTGGTAATGATCAGTTCACTAAGCCCACTTGGCTGCCCAATATTCACTCTTCTAGGTTGAAGCGTTCGTTTCCAATAAGAGTTTGAATTTTTAGGTTTCACTCTGTTTTCTCCTATATAGATAGATGTGTTGGGAACTCTAAATGAAACACGGTTTGTGCTAGCTCTTTGAAAATTGACAAAATAAAGTAGTTTTAGGTTCTGTCTCTATGGTTTGTTTCCTCTTGAAGCAGCCCTAACTGGAGACTGCCTAACTATACTTTCATTGGAAACGTGTGCCAAGCGTCCAAAAGTACTGGTTTTCTGAAATCTCGGCAAACATTTTTTCACCCAATCTGGATGATTCTCTGTGGTAGTGATCAGTTCACGAAGTCAACTTGGCTTCCCAATTTTCACTCTTCTAGGTTGAAGCGTTCATTTTAAGTAAGAGTTTGAATTTTTAGGTTTCACTCTGTTTTCTCCTATATAGATAGATGTGTTGGGAACTCTAAATGAAACACGGCTTGTGCTAGCTCTTTGAAAATTGACAAAATAAAGTAGTTCTAAGTTCTGATTCTAAGGTTTGTTTCCTCTTCAAGCAGCCCTAACTGGAGACTGCCTAAATACACTTTCATTGGAAACGTGTGCCAAGCGTCCAAAAGTACTGGTTTTCTGAAATCGGCAAACATTTTTTCACCCAATCTGGATGATTCTCTGTGGTAGTGATCAGTTCACTAAGCCCACTTGGTTGCCCAATTTTCACTCTTGTAGGTTGAAGCGTTCGTTTCCAGTAAGAGTTTGAATTTTTAGGTTTCACTCTGTTTTCTCCTATATAGATAGATGTGTTGGGAACTCTAAATGAAACACGGTTTGTGCTAGCTCTTTTAAAAATTGACAAAATAAAGTAGTTCTAAGTTCTGTCTCAAAGGTCGTTTCCTCTTGAAGCAGCCCTAAGCAGAGCCCGCCTAAAGACATTTTCATTGGAAAGGTGTGCCAAGCGTCCAAAAGTACTGGTTTTCTGAAATCTCGGCAAACCTTTTTTCACCCAATCTTGATGAGACATTGTGGTAGTGATCAGTTCACTAAGTCCACTTGGCTGCCCAATTTTCACGCTTCTAGGTTGAAGCGTTCGATTCCAGTAAGAGTTTGAATTTTTAGGTTTCACTCTGTTTTCTCCTATATAGATAGATGTGTTGGGAACTCTAAATGAAACACGGTTTGTGCTAGCTCTTTGAAAATTGACAAAATAAAGTAGTTTTAGGTTCTGTCTCTATGGTTTGTTTCCTCTTGAAGCACCCCTAACTGGAGACTGCCTAAATACACTTTCATTGGAAAGGTGTGCCAAGCGTCCAAAAGTACTGGTTTTCTGAAATCTCGGCAAACATTTTTTCACCCAATATTGATGATTCTCTGTGGTAGTGTACAGTTCACTAAGCCCACTTGCCTGCCAAATTTTCACTCTTCTAGGTTGAAGCGTGTGTTTCCAGTAAGAGTTTGAATTTTTAGGTTTCACTGTGTTTTCTCCTATAGATAGATAGATGTGTTGGGAACTCTAAATGAAACACGGCTTGTGCTAGCTCTTTGAAAAATGACAAAATAAAGTAGATTTAGGTTCTGTCTCTAAGGTTTGTTTCCTCTTGAAGCAGCCCTAAGCAGAGCCTGCCTAAAGACATTTTCATTGGAAAGGTGTGCCAAGCGTCCAAAAGTACTGGTTTTCTGAAATCTCGGCAATCATTTTTTCACCCAATATTGATGATTCTCTGTGGTAGTGACCAGTTCACTAAGCCCACTTGGCTGCCCAATTTTCACTCTTCTAAGTTGAAGCGTTCGTTTCCAGTAAGAGTTTGAATTTTTAGGTTTCACTGTGTTTTCTCCTATATAGATAGATGTGTTTGGAACTCTAAATGAAACACGGTTTTTGCTAGCTCTTTGAAATTGACAAAATAAAGTAGTTCTAATTTCTGTCTCTAAGGTTTGTTTCCTCTGGAAGCAGCCCTAAGCAGAGCCTGCCTAAAGACATTTTCATTGGAAAGGTGTAACAAGCGTCCAAAAGTACTGGTTTTCTGAAGTCTCGGCAAACCTTTTTTCACCCAATCTTGATGAGACATTGTGGTAGAGATCAGTTCACTAAGTCCACTTGGCTGCCCAATTTTCACTCTTCTAGGTTGAAGCGTTCGATTCCAGTAAGAGTTTGAATTTTTAGGTTTCACTCTGTTTTCTCCTATATAGATAGATGTGTTGGGAACTCTAAATGAAACACGGTTTGTGCTAGCTCTTTGAAAATTGACAAAATAGAGTGGTTTTAGGTTCTGTCTCCATGGTTTGTTTTTTCTTGAAGCAGCCCTAACTAGAGACTGCCTAAGTACACTTTCAGTGGAAAGGTGTGCCAAGCGTCCAAAAGCACTGGTTTTCTGAAATCTCGGCAAACATTTTTTCACCCAATCTTGATGATTCTCTGTGGTAATGATCAGTTCACTAAGCCCACTTGGCTGCCCAATATTCACTCTTCTAGGTTGAAGCGTTCGTTTCCAATAAGAGTTTGAATTTTTAGGTTTCACTCTGTTTTCTCCTATATAGATAGATGTGTTGGGAACTCTAAATGAAACACGGTTTGTGCTAGCTCTTTGAAAATTGACAAAATAAAGTAGTTTTAGGTTCTGTCTCTATGGTTTGTTTCCTCTTGAAGCAGCCCTAACTGGAGACTGCCTAACTACACTTTCATTGGAAACGTGTGCCAAGCGTCCAAAAGTACTGGTTTTCTGAAATCTCGGCAAACATTTTTTCACCCAATCTGTATGATTCTCTGTGGTAGTGATCAGTTCACGAAGTCAACTTGGCTTCCCAATTTTCACTCTTCTTGGTTGAAGCGTTCATTTCCAGTAAGAGTTTGAATTTTTTGGTTTCACTCTGTTTTCTCCTATATAGATAGATGTGTTTGGAACTCTAAATGAAACACGGCTTGTGCTAGCTCTTTGAAAATTGACAAAATAAAGTAGCTCTAAGTTCTGTCTCTAAGGTTTGTTTCCTCTTCAAGCAGCCCTAAGCAGAGCCTGCCTAAAGACATTTTCATTGGAAAGGTGTGCCAAGCGTCCAAAAGTACTGGTTTTCTGAAATCTCGGCAATCATTTTTTCACCCAATATTGATGATTCTCTGTGGTAGTGACCAGTTCACTAAGCCCACTTGGCTGCCCAATTTTCACTCTTCTAAGTTGAAGCGTTCGTTTCCAGTAAGAGTTTGAATTTTTAGGTTTCACTCTGTTTTCTCCTATATAGATAGATGTGTTTGGAACTCTAAATGAAACACGGTTTGTGCTAGCTCTTTGAAAATTGACAAAATAAAGTAGTTTTAGGTTCTCTCTCTATGGTTTGTTTCCTCTTCAAGCAGCCCTAACTGGAGACTGCCTAAATACACTTTCATTGGAAACGTCTGCCAAGCGTCCAAAAGTACTGGTTTTCTGAAATCTCGGCAAACATTTTTTTCACCCAATCTGGATGATTCTCTGTGGTAGTGATCAGTTCACGAAGCCCAC
>NW_027511001.1:0-29148 GCF_048772815.1 Callospermophilus lateralis | reverse complement strand
CATCTGTCAATAAATGAGAAAAAAGAGTGAAACCAAAATTCAAAATTTTACTGCAAACGAATGCTTCAACCTAGAAGAACGAAACTATAGCATCCAAGTTTGATTGGTGTACTGCTCATTACTTGAAAGTATCATGAAGTTCGGAAGAAAAAATATATGTTGTGATTTCAGGAGACTGTAGTTTTTGGCAGCCTAACAATGCCTTTCATTGAATGAGTTATTCTCCAGTCTCTGCTTAAGGCTTCATCAAGAGGAAACAAACCTTAGAGATAGAATGTAGAACTACTGTATTGTGTCAAGTTTCAAGAAGCTAGCACAAACCATGTTTGATTTAGAGTTCGAACTGCATCTGTCAATATAGGAGAAAACAGATTGAAACCTAAAAATTCAAACTGTTACTGCAAACGAATGCTTCAACCTAGAAGAACGAAACTAGGGCATCCAAGTTTGATTGGTGTACTGCTCATCACTTGAAAGTATCATGAAGGTCGGAAGAAAAAATATATGTTGAGATTACAGGAGACTGTAGTTTTTTGGCAACCTAAAAACGCATTTCATTGAATGAGTTATTCGCCAGTCTTTGCTTAAGGCTACATCAAGAGGAAACAAACCTGAGAGATAGAACGTAAAACTACTGTATTGTGTCAAGGTTCAAGAAGCTAGCACAAACCGTGTTGATTTAGAGTTCGAACTTTATCTGTCAATATTGGAGAAAACAGAGTGAAACCTAAAAATTCAAACTGTTCCTGGAACCGAATGCTTCAATCTAGGAGAATTAAACTTGGGCATCCAAGTGGGATTTCTGTACTGATAATTACGTGAATGTATCATGAAGATTGGATGAAAAAATATATGTTGAGATTTCAGGAGACTCTAGTGTTTGGAAGTTTGGCAAACCCTTTCCATATAAGTTTTATTCGCAGTCCCTGCATTATGCTACATCAAGAGGAAACAAAACTTAGAGATAGAACGTAGAACTACTGTATTGTGTCAAGTTTCAAGAAGCTAGCACAAACCGTGTTTGATTTAGAGTTCGAACTGCATCTGTCAATATAGGAGAAAACAGAGTGAAACCTAAAAATTCAAACTGTTACTGCAAACGAATGCTTCAACCTAGGAGAACGAAACTTGGGCATCCAAGTTTGATTGGTGTACTGCTCATTACTTGAAATTATCATGAAGTTCGGAAGAAAAAATATATGTTGTGATTTCAGGAGACTGTAGTTTTTTGGCAGCCTAACATCGCCTTTCATTGAAAGTGTTATTCGCCAGTCTCTGCTTAAGGCTAAATCAAGAGGAAACAAACCTTAGGGATAGAACGTATAACTACTTTATTATGTCAAGTTCCAAGAAGCTAGCACAAACCGTGTTCGATTTAGAGTTCTAACTGCATCTGTCAATATAGGAGAAAACAGAGTGAAACCTAAAAATTCAAACGTTTCCGGCAAACGAATGCTTCAATCTAGGAGAACTAAACTTGGGCATCCAAGTGGGATTGGTGTACTGCTCATTACTTGAAAGTATCATGAAGTTCGGAAGAAAAAATATATGTTCAGATTACAGGAGACTGTATTTTTTTGGCATCCTAACTACTCCTGTCATTGAATGAGTTATTCACCAGTCTTTGCTTAAGGCTACATCAAGAGGAAACAAACCTTAGAGATAGAACGTAGAACTACTGTATTGTGTCAGGGTTCAAGAAGCTAGCACAAACGGTGTTTGATTTAGATTTCGAACTGCATCTCTCAACATAGGAGAAAACAGAGTGAAACCTAAAATTTCAAACTGTTACTGCAAACGAATTCTTCAACCAAGGAGAATGAAACTTGGTCATCCAAGTTTGATTGGTGTACTGCTCATTACTTGAAAGTATCATGAAGGTCGGAAGAAAAAATATATGTTGTGATTTCAGGAGACTGTAGTTTTTTGGCAACCTAACAATGCAGTTCATTGAATGAGTTATTCGCCAGTCTTTGCTTAAGGCTACATCAAGAGGAAACAAACCTTAGAGATAGAACGTAGAACTACTGTATTGTGTCAAGTTTCAAGAAGCTAGCACAAACCGTGTTGATTTAGAGTTCGAACTGCATCTGTCAATATAGGAGAAAACAGAGTGAAACCTAAAGATTCAAACTGTTCCTGCAAACGAATGCTTCAACCTAGGAGAACGAAACTTGGGCATCCAAGTTTGAATGGTGTACTGCTTATTACTTGAAAGTATCATGAAGGTCGGATGAAAAAATATATGTTCAGATTTCAGAAGATGGTAGTTTTTTGGAAGCTTAACAACGCCTTTCATTGAAAGTGTTATTCTCCAGTCTCTGGTTAAGGCTACATCAAGAGGAAACAAACCTTAGGGATAGAACGTAGAACTACTTTATTGTGTGAAGTTTCAAGAAGCTAGCAGAAACCGTGGTTGATTTAGAGTTCTAACTGCATCTGTCAATATAGGAGAAAACAGAGTGAAACCTAAAAATTCAAACTGTTCCTGCAAACGAATGCTTCAATCTAGGAGAACTAAACTTGGGCATCCAAGTGGGATTGGTGTATGATCATTACGTGAATGTATCCTGAAGATTGGATGAAAAAATATATGTTGAGATTACAGGAGTCTCTAGTTTTTGGAAGTTTGGCAACCCCTTTCAATATAAGTGTTATTCGCCAGTCCCTGCTTTAGGCTACATCAAGAGGAAGCAAACCTTAGAGATAGAACGTAGAACTACTGTATTGTGTCAAGTTTCAAGAAGCTAGCACAAACCTTGTTTGATTTAGAGTTTGAACTATATTTGTCAATACAGGAGAAAACAGAGTGAAACCTAAAAATTCAAACTGTTCCTGGAAACGAATGCTTCAATCTAGGAGAACTGAAAATGGGCATCCAAGTGAAATTGGTGTAGTGATCAGTACGTGAATGTATCATGAGGATTGGATGAAAAAATATATGTTCAGATTGCAGGTGACTCTAGTGTTTGGAAGTTTGGCAACCCCTTTCCATATAAGTGTTATTCGCAGTCCCTGCATTACGCTAAATCAAGACGAAACAAAACTTAGAGATAGAACGTAGAACTACTGTATTGTGTCAAGTTTCAAGAAGCTAGCACAAACCGTGTTGATTTAGAGTTCTAACTGCATCTGTCAATATAGGAGAAAACAGAGTGAAACCTAAAAATTCAAACTGTTATTGCAAACGAATGCTTCAACCTAGAAGAAAGAAACTAGGGCATCCAAGTTTGATTGGTGTACTGCTCATTACTTGAAAGTATCATGAAGGTCGGAAGAAATAATGTATGTTGAGATTACAGGAGACTGTAGTTTTTTGGCAACCTAACAAAGCATTTCATTGAATGAGTTATTCGCCAGTCTTTGCTTAAGGCTACATCAAGAGGAAACAAAACTTAGAGTAAGAAAGTAGAACTACTGTATTTTGTCAAGTTTCAAGAAGCTAGCAGAAACCGTGATGATTTAGAGTTCGAACTGCATCTGTCAATATAGGAGAAAACAGAGTGAAACCTAAAGATTCAAACTCTTCCTGCAAACGAATGCTTCAACCTAGGAGAACGAAACGTGGGCATCCAAGTTTGAATGGTGTACTGCTTATTACTTGAAAGTATCATGAAGGTCGGATGAAAAAATATATGTTGAGATTTCAGGAGATGGTAGTTTTTTGGAAGCTTAACAACGCCTTTCATTGAAAGTGTTATTCACCAGTCTCTGCTTAACGCTACATCAAGAGGAAACAAACCTTAGGGATAGAACGTAGAACTACTTTATTGTGTCAAGTTTCAAGAAGCTAGCAGAAACCGTGGTTGATTTAGAGTTCTAACTGCATCTGTCAATATAGGAGAAAACAGAGTGAAACCTAAAAATTCAAACTGTTCCTGCAAACGAATGCTTCAATCTAGGAGAACTAAACTTGGGCATCCAAGTGGGATTGGTGTATGATCATTTCGTGAATATATCCTGAAGATTGGATGAAAAAATATATGTTGAGATTTCAGGAGTCTCTAGTTTTTGGAAGTTTGGCAACCCTTTTCAATATAAGTGTTATTCGCAGTCCCTGCATTACGCTACATCAAGACGAAACAAAATTTAGAGATAGAACATAGAACTACTGTATTGTGTCAAGTTTCAAAAAGCTAGCACAAACCGTGTAGATTTAGCGTTCGAACTGCATCTGTCAATATAGGAGAAAACAGAGTGAAACCTAAAAATTCAAACTGTTTTGGCAAACGAATGCTTCAACCTAGAAGAAAGAAACTAGGGCATCCAAGTTTGATTGGTGTACTGCTCATTACTTGAAAGAAACATGAAGGTCGGAAGAAAAAATATATGTTGAGATTACAGGAGACTGTAGTTTTTTGGCAACCTAACAACGCATTTCATTGAATGAGTTATTCGCCAGTCTTTGCTTAAGGCTACATCAAGAGGAAACAAACCTTAGAAAAAGAACGTAGAACTACTGTATTGTGTCAAGATTCAAGAAGCTAGCACAAACCGTGTTGATTTAGAGTTCGAACTGCATCTGTCAATATTGGAGAAAACAGAGTGAAACCTAAAAATTCAAACTGTTCCTGGAAACGAATGCTTCAATCTAGGAGAACTAAACTTGGGCATCCAAGTGGGATTGGTGTACTGATCATTACGTGAATGTGTCCTGAAGATTGGATGAAAAAATATATGTTGAGATTTCAGGAGACTCTAGTGTTTGGAAGTTTGGCAACCCCTTTCCATATAAGTGTTATTCGCACTCGATGCATTAGGCTACATCAAGAGGAAACAAAACTTAGAGATAGAACATAGAACTACTGTTTTTTGTCAAGTTTCAAGAAGCTAGCACAAACTGTCTTTGATTTAGAGTTCGAACTGCATCTGTCAATATAGGAGAAAACAGAGTGAAACCTAAAAATTCAAACTGTTACTGCAAACGAATGCTTCAACCTAGGAGAACGAAACTTGGGCATCCAAGTTTGATTGGTGTACTGCTCATTACTTGAAAGTATCATGAAGTTCGGAAGAAAAAATATATGTTGTGATTTCAGGAGACTGTAGTTTTTTGGCAGCCTAACAATGCCTTTCATTGAATGAGTTATTCTCCAGTCTCTGCTTAAGGCTACATCAAGACGAAACAAACCTTAGAGATAGAACGTAGAACTACTGTATTGTGTCAAGTTTCAAGAAGCTAGCACAAACCGTGTTGATTTAGAGTTCGAACTGCATCTTTCAATATAGGAGAAAACAGAGTGAAACCTAAAAATTCAAACTGTTCCTGCAAACGAATGCTTCAACCTAACGAAACTTGGGCATCCAAGTTTGAGTGGTGTACTGCTTATTACTTGAAAGTATCATGAAGGTCGGATGAAAAAATATATATTGAGATTTCAGGAGAGGGTTGTTTTTTGGAAGCTTAACAAAGGCTTTCATTGAAAGTGTTATTCGCCAGTCTCTGCTTAAGGCTACATCAAGAGGAAAAAAACCTTAGGGATAGAACGTAGAACTACTTTATTGTGTCAAGTTCCAAGAAGCTAGCAGAAACCGTGTTTGATTTAGAGTTCTAACTGCATCTGTCAATATAGGAGAAAACAGAGTGAAACCTAAAAATTCAAACTGTTCCTGCAAACGAATGCTTCAATCTAGGAGAACTAAACTTGGGCATCCAAGTGGGATTGGTGTACTGATCATTACGTGAATGTATCCTGAAGATTGGATGAAAAAATATATGTTGAGATTTCAGGAGACTCTAGTTTTTGGAAGTTTTCAACCCCTTTCAATATAAGTGTTATTCGCCAGTCCCTGCTTTAGGCTACATGAAGAGGAAGCAAACCTTAGAGATAGAACGTAGAACTACTTTATTTTGTCAAGTTTCAAGAAGCTAGCACAAACCTTGTTTGATTTAGAGTTTGAACTATATTTGTCAATATAGGAGAAAACAGAGTGAAACCTAAAAATTCAAACTGTTACTGCAAACGAATGTTTCAAGGTAGAACGAAATTGAGCATCCAAGTGGGATTGGTGTACTGATCATTACTTGAGAGTATCATGAAGATTGGAAGAAAAAATATATGTTGAGATTTCATTAGACTCTAGTTTTTGGAAGTTTGGCAACCCCTTTCAGTATAAGTGTTATTCGCCAGTCCCTGCTTTAGGCTACATCAAGAGGAAGCAAACCTTAGAGATAGAAGGTAGAACTACTGTATTGTGTCAAGTTTCAAGAAGCTAGCACAAACCGTGTTGATTTAGAGTTCGAACTGCATCTGTCAATATAGGAGAAAACAGAGTGAAACCTAAAAATTCAAACTGTTACTGCAAACAAATGCTTCAACCTAGAAGAACGAAACTTGGGCATCCACGTTTGATTGGTGTACTGCTCATTAATTGAAAGTATCGTGAAGGTCGGAAGAAAAAATATCTGTTGTGTTTTCAGGAGACTGTAGTTTTTTGGCAGCCTAACAACGCCTTTCATTGAATGAGTTATTCTCCAGTCTCTTCTTAAGGCTACATCAAGACGAAACAAACGTTAGAGATAGAACGTAGAACTACTGTATTGTGTCAAGTTTCAAGAAGCTAGCACAAACCTTCTTAGATTTAGAGTTCGAACTGTATCTGTCAATATAGTAGAAAACAGAGTGAAACCTAAAAATTCAAACTGTTCCTGCAAACGAATGCTTCAACCTAGGAGAACGAAACTTGGGCATCCAAGTTTGAGTGGTGTACTGCTTATTACTTGAAAGTATCATGAAGGTCGGATGAAAAAATATATGTTGAGATTTCAGGAGAGGGTTGTTTTTTGGAAGCTTAACAACGCCTTTCATTGAAAGTGTTATTCGCCAGTCTCTGCTTAAGGCTACATCAAGAGGAAACAAACCTTAGGGATAGAACGTAGAACTACTTTATTGTGTCAAGTTCCAAAAAGCTAGCACAAACCGTGTTTGATTTAGAGTTCTAACTGCATCTGTCAATATAGGAGAAAACAGAGTGAAACCTAAAAATTCAAACTGTTCCTGCAAAAGAATGCTTCAATCTAGGAGAACTAAACTTGGGCATCCAAGTGGGATTGTTGTACTGATCATTACGTGAATGTATCCTGAAGATTGGATGAAAAAATATATGTTGAGATTTCAGGAGACTCTAGTGTTTGGAAGTTTGGCAACCCCTTTCCATATAAGTGTTATTCGCAGTCCCTGCATTAGGCTACATCAAGAGGAAACAAAATTATAGATAGAACGTAGAGCTACTGTATTGTGTCAAGTTTCAAGAAGCTAGCACAAACTGTGTTTGATTTAGAGATCGAACTGCATCTGTCAATATAGGAGAAAACAGAGTGAAACCTAAAAATTCAAATTGTTACTGCAAACGAATGCTTCAACCTATCAGAACGAAACTTGGGCATCCAAGTTTGATTGGTGTACTGCTCATTTCTTGAAAGTATCATGAAGGTTGAAAGAAAAAAATATATGTTGTGATTTCAGGAGACTGTAGTTTTTTGGCAGCCTAACACCGCCTTTCATTGAATGAGTTATTCTCCAGTCTCTGCTTAAGGCTACATCAAGAGGAAACAAACCTGAGAGTTAGAACGTAGAACTACTGTATTGTGTCAAGTTTCAAGAAGCTAGCACAAACCGTGTTGATTTAGAGTTCGAACTGCATCTGTCAATATAGGAGAAAAAAGAGTGAAACCTAAAAATTCAAACTGTTACTGCAAACGAATGCTTCAACCTAGAAGAACGAAACTATAGCATCCAAGTTTGACTGGTGTACTGCTCATTACTTGAAAGTATCATGAAGGTCGGAAGAAAAAATATATGTTGTGATTTCAGGAGACTGTAGTTTTTTGGCAGCCTAACAACGCCTTTCATTGAATGAGTTATTCTCCAGTCTCTGCTTAAGGCTACATCAAGAGGAAACAAACCTTAGAGATAGAACGTAGAACTACTGTATTGTGTCTAGTTTCAAGAAGCCAGCACAAACCGTTTTGATTTAGAGTTCGTACTGCATCTGTCAATATAGGAGAAAACAGAGTGAAACCTAAAAATTCAAACTGTTCCTGGAAATGAATGCTTCAATCTAGGAGAACTAAACTTGGGCATCCAAGTGGGATTGGTGTACTGATCATTACGTGAATGTATCATGAAGATTGGATGAAAAAATATATGTTGAGATTTCAGGAGACTCTAGTGTTTGGAAGTTTGACAACCCCTTCCCATATAAGTGTTATTCGCAGTCCCTGCATTAGGCTACATCAAGAGGAAAAAAACTTAGAGATAGAAGGTAGAACTACTGTATTGTGTCAAGTTTCAAGAAGCTAGCACAATCTGTGTTTGATTTAGAGATCGAACTGTGTCTGTCAATACAGGAGAAAACAGAATGAAACCTAAAAATTCAAACTGTTACTGCAAACGAATGCTTCAACCTAGGAGAACGAAACTTGGGCATCCAAGTTTGATTGGTGTACTGCTCATTACTTGAAAGTATCATGAAGGTTGGAATAAAAAATATATGTTGTGATTTCAGGAGACTGTAGTTTTTTGGCAGCCTAACAACGCCTTTCATTGAATGAGTTATTCTCCAGTCTCTGCTTAAGGCTACATCAAGAGGAAACAAACCTGAGAGATAGAACGTAGAACTACTGTATTGTGTCAAGTTTCAAGAAGCTAGCACAAACCGTGTTGATTTAGAGTTCGAACTGCATCTGTCAATATAGGAGAAAAAAGAGTGAAACCTAAAAATTCAAACTGTGACTGCAAACGAATGCTTCAACCTAGAAGAACGAAACTAGGGCATCCAAGTTTGATTGGTGTACTGCTCATTACGTGAAAGTATCATGAAGGTCGAAAGAAAAAATATATGTTGTGATTTCAGGAGACTGTAGTTTTTTGGCAGCCTAACAACGCCTTTCATTGAATGAGTTATTCTCCAGTCTCTGCTTAAGGCTACATCAAGAAGAAACAATCCTTAGAGATAGAACGTAGAACTACTGTATTTTGTCAAGTTTTAAGAGGCTAGCACAAACCGTGTTGATTTAGAATTCGTACTGCATCTGTCAATATAGGAGAAAACAGAGTGAAACCTAAAAATTTAAACTGTTCCTGGAAAGGAATGCTTCAATCTAGGAGAACTAAACTTGGGCATCCAAGTGGGATTGGTGTACTGATCATTACATGAATATATCATGAAGATTGGGTGAAAAAATATATGTTGAGATTTCAGGAGACTCTAGTGTTTGGAAGTTTGGCAACCCCTTTCCATATAAGTGTTATTCGGAGTCCCTGCATTAGGCTACATCAAGAGGAAACAAAACTTAGAGATAGAACGTAGAACTACTGTATTGTGTCAAGTTTCAAGAAGCTAGCACAAACCTAGTTGATTGAGAGTTAGAACTGCATCTGTCAATATAGTAGAAAACAGAGTGAAACCTAAAAATTCAAACTGTTACTGCAAAAGAATGCTTCAACCTAGAAGAACGAAACTAGGGCATCCAAGTTTCATTGGTGTACTGCTCATTACTTGAAAGTATCATGAAGGTCGGAAGAAAAAATATATGTTGTGATTTCAGGAGACTGTAGTTTTTTGGCAACCTAACAACGCATTTCATTGAATGAGTTATTCGCCAGTCTTTGCTTAAGGCTACATCAAGAGGAAACAATCCTTAGAGATAGAACGTAGAACTACTGTATTGTGTCAAGTTTCAAGAAGCTAGCACAAACCGTGTTGATTTAGAGTTTGAACTGCAATGTGTCAATATAGTAGAAAACAGAGTGAAACCTAAAAATTCAAACTGTTCCTAGAAACGAATGCTTCAATCTAGGAGAACTAAACTTGGGCATCCAAGTGGGATTGGTGTACTGATCATTACGTGAATGTATCATGAAGATTGGATGAAAAAATATATGTTGAGATTTCAGGAGACTCTAGTGTTTGGAAGTTTAGCAACCCCTTTCCATATAAGTGTTATTCACAGTCCCTGCATTAGGCTACATCAAGAGGAAACAAAACTTAGAGATAGAACGTAGAACTACTGTATTGTGTCAAGTTTCAAGAAGCTAGCACAAACTGTGTTTGATTTAGAGATCCAACTGCATCTGTCAATATAGGAGAAAACAGAGTGAAACCTAAAAATTCAAACTGTTACTGCAAACGAATGCTTCAACCTAGGAGAACAAAACTTGGGCATCCAAGTTTGATTGGACTACTGCTCATTACTTGAAACTATCATGAAGGTCGGATGAAAAAATATATGTTGTGATTTCAGGAGACTGTAGTTTTTTGGCAGCCTAACAACGCCTTTCATTGAATGAGTTATTCTCCAGTCTCTGCTTAAGGCTACATCAAGAGGAAAAAACCTTAGATATAGAACGTAGAACTACTGTATTGTGTCAAGTTTCAAGAAGCTAGCACAAACCGTGTTGATTTTTAGTTCGTTCTTCATCTGTAAATATAGGAGAAAACAGAGTGAAACCTAAAAATTCAAAATGTTACTGCAAACGAATGCTTCAACCTAGGAGAACTAAACTTGGACATCCAAGTTTGATTGGTGTACTGCTCATTACTTGAAAGTATCATGAAGGTCGGAAGAAAAAATATATGTTTAGATTACAGGAGACTGTAGTTTTTTGGCAACCTAACAACGCATTTCCTTGAATGAGTTATTCACCAGTCTTTGCTTAAGACTACATCAAGAGGAAACAAACCTTAGAGATAGAACGTAGAACTACTGTATTGTGTCAAGTTTCAAGAAGCTAGCACAAACCATGTTGATTTAGAGTTCGAACTGCATCTGTCAATATAGGAGAAAACAGAGTGAAACCTAAAAATTCAAACTGTGACTGCAAACGAATGCTTCAACCTAGAAGAACGAAACTAGGGCATCCAAGTTTGATTGGTGTACTGCTCATTACTTGAAAGTATCATGAAGGTCAGAAGAAAAAATATATGTTGAGATTACAGGAGAGAGTAGTTTTTTGGCAACCTAACAACGCATTTCATTGAATGAGTTATTCGCCAGTCTTTGCTTAAGGCTACATCAAGAGGAAACAAACCTTAGAGATAGAACATAGAACTACTGTATTGTGTCAAGTTTCAAGAAGATAGCAAAAACCGTGTTGATTTAGAGTTCGAACTGCATCTGTCAATATAGGAGAAAACAGAGTGAAACCTAAAAATTCAAACTGTTCCTGGAAACGAATGCTTCAATCTAGGAGAACTAAACTTGGGCATCCAAGTGGGATTGGTGTACTGATCATTACGTGAATGTATCATGAAGATTGGGTAAAAAAATATATGTTGAGATTTCAGGAGACTCTAGTGTTTGGAAGTTTGGCAACCCCTTTCCATATAAGTGTTATTCGCAGTCCCTGCTTTAGGCTACATCAAGAGGAAACAAAACTTAGAGATAGAACGTAGAACTACTGTATTGTGTCAAGTTTCAAGAAGCTAGCACAAACCTAGTTGATTTAGAGTTAGAACTGCATCTGTCAATATAGGAGAAAACAGAGTGAAACCTAAAAATTCAAACTGTTACTGCAAACGAATGCTTCAACCTAGGAGAACGAAACTTGGGCATCCAAGTTTGATTGGACTACTGCTCATTACTTGAAAGTATCATGAAGGTCGGATGAAAAAATATATGTTGTGATTTCAGGAGACTGTAGTTTTTTGGCAGCCTAACAACGCCTTTCATTGAATGAGTTATTCTCCAGTCTCTGCTTAAGGCTACATCAAGAGGAAAAAACCTTAGAGATAGAACGTAGAACTACTGTATTGTGTCAAGTTTCAAGAAGCTAGCACAAACCGTGTTGATTTTTAGTTCGTTCTTCATCTGTAAATATAGGAGAAAACAGAGTGAAACCTAAAAATTCAAAATGTTACTGCAAACGAATGCTTCAACCTAGGAGAACTAAACTTGGACATCCAAGTTTGATTGGTGTACTGCTCATTACTTGAAAGTATCATGAAGGTCGGAAGAAAAAATATATGTTGAGATTACAGGAGACTGTAGTTTTTTGGCAACCTAACAACGCATTTCCTTGAATGAGTTATTCACCAGTCTTTACTTAAGACTACATCAAGAGGAAACAAACCTTAGAGATAGAACGTAGAACTACTGTATTGTGTCAAGTTTCAAGAAGCTACCACAAACCATGTTGATTTAGAGTTCGAACTGCATCTGTCAATATAGGAGAAAACAGAGTGAAACCTAAAAATTCAAACTGTTCCTGGAAATGAATGCTTCAATCTAGGAGAACTAAACTTGGGCATCCAAGTGGGATTGGTGTACTGATCATTACGTGAATGTATCATGAAGATTGGATGAAAAAATATATGTTGAGATTTCAGGAGACTCTATTGTTTGGAAGTTTGGCAACCCCTTTCCATATAAGTGTTATTCGCAGTCCCTGCATTAGGCTACATCAAGAGGAAACAAAACTTAGACATAGAATGTAGAACTACTGTATTGTGTCAAGTTTCAAGAAGCTAGCACAAACTGTGTTTGATTTAGAGATCCAACTGCATCTGTCAATATAGGAGAAAACAGAGTGAAACCTAAAAATTCAAACTGTTACTGCAAACGAATGCTTCAACCTAGGAGAACGAAACTTGGGCATCCAAGTTTGATTGGTGTACTGCTCATTACTTGAAAGTATCATGAAGGTCGGAAGAAAAAAATATATGTTATGATTTCAGGAGACTGTAGTTTTTTGGCAGACTAACAATGCCTTTCATTGAATGATTTATTCTCCAGTCTCTGCTTAAGGCTACATCAAGACGAAACAAACCTTAGAGATAGAACGTAGAACTACTGTATTGTGTCAATTTTCAAGAAGCTAGCAGAAACCGTGTTTGATTTAGAGTTCGAACTGCATCTGTCAATATAGGAGAAAGCAGAGTGAAACCTAAAAATTCAAACTGTTACTGCACACGAATGCTTCACCCTAGGAGAACGAAACTTGGGCATCCAAGTTTGATTGGTGTACTGCTCATTACTTGAAAGTATCATGAAGGTCGGAAGAAAAAATATATGTTGTGATTTCAGGAGACAGTAGTTTTTCGGCAGCCTAACAACGCCTTTCATTGAATGAGTTATTCTTCAGACTCTGCTAAAGGCTACATCAAGGGGAAACAAACCTTAGAGATAGAACGTAGAACTACTGTATTGTGTCAAGTTTCAGGAAGCTAGCACAAACCGTGTTGATTTAGAGTTCGAACTGCATCTGTCAATATAGGAGAAAACAGAGTGAAACCTAAAAATTCAAACTGTTCCTGGAAACGAAAGCTTCAATCTAGGACAACTAAACTTGGGCATCCAAGTGGGATTGGTGTACTGATCATTACGTGAATGTATCATGAAGATTGGATGAAAAAATATATGTTGATATTTCAGGAGACTCTAGTGTTTTAGAAGTTTGGCAACCCCTTTCCATATAAGTGTTATTCGCAGTCCCTGCATTAGGCTACATCAAGAGGAAACAAAACTTAGACATAGAACGTAGAACTACTGTATTGTGTCAAGTTTCAAGAAGCTAGCACAAACTGTGTTTGATTTAGAGTTCGAACTGCAACTGTCAATATAGGAGAAAACAGAGTGAAACCTAAATATTTAAACTGTTACTGCAAACGAATGCGTCAACCTAGGAGAACGAAATTTGGGCATCCCAGTTTGATTGGTGTACTGCTCATTACTTGAAAGTATCATGAAGGTTGGAATAAAAAATATATGTTGTGATTTCAGGAGACTGTAGTTTTTTGGCAGCCTAACAACGCCTTTCATTGAATGAGTTATTCTCCAGTCTCTGCTTAAGGCTACATCAAGAGGAAACAAACCTGAGAGATAGAACGTAGAACTACTGTATTGTGTCAAGTTTCAAGAAGCTAGCACAAACCGTGTTGATTTAGAGTTCGAACTGCATCTGTCAATATAGGAGAAAAAAGAGTGAAACCTAAAAATTCAAACTGTGACTGCAAACGAATGCTTCAACCTAGAAGAACGAAACTAGGGCATCCAAGTTTGATTGGTGTACTGCTCATTACGTGAAAGTATCATGAAGGTCGAAAGAAAAAATATATGTTGTGATTTCAGGAGACTGTAGTTTTTTGGCAGCCTAACAACGCCTTTCATTGAATGAGTTATTCTCCAGTCTCTGCTTAAGGCTACATCAAGAAGAAACAATCCTTAGAGATAGAACGTAGAACTACTGTATTTTGTCAAGTTTTAAGAGGCTAGCACAAACCGTGTTGATTTAGAATTCGTACTGCATCTGTCAATATAGGAGAAAACAGAGTGAAACCTAAAAATTTAAACTGTTCCTGGAAAGGAATGCTTCAATCTAGGAGAACTAAACTTGGGCATCCAAGTGGGATTGGTGTACTGATCATTACATGAATATATCATGAAGATTGGGTGAAAAAATATATGTTGAGATTTCAGGAGACTCTAGTGTTTGGAAGTTTGGCAACCCCTTTCCATATAAGTGTTATTCGGAGTCCCTGCATTAGGCTACATCAAGAGGAAACAAAACTTAGAGATAGAACGTAGAACTACTGTATTGTGTCAAGTTTCAAGAAGCTAGCACAAACCTAGTTGATTGAGAGTTAGAACTGCATCTGTCAATATAGTAGAAAACAGAGTGAAACCTAAAAATTCAAACTGTTACTGCAAAAGAATGCTTCAACCTAGAAGAACGAAACTAGGGCATCCAAGTTTCATTGGTGTACTGCTCATTACTTGAAAGTATCATGAAGGTCGGAAGAAAAAATATATGTTGTGATTTCAGGAGACTGTAGTTTTTTGGCAACCTAACAACGCATTTCATTGAATGAGTTATTCGCCAGTCTTTGCTTAAGGTTACATCAAGACGAAACAAACCTGAGAGATAGAACGTAGAACTACTGTATTGTGTCAAGTTTCAAGAAGCTAGCACAAACCGTGTTGATTTAGAGTTTGAACTGCAATGTGTCAATATAGTAGAAAACAGAGTGAAACCTAAAAATTCAAACTGTTCCTAGAAACGAATGCTTCAATCTAGGAGAACTAAACTTGGGCATCCAAGTGGGATTGGTGTACTGATCATTACGTGAATGTATCATGAAGATTGGATGAAAAAATATATGTTGAGATTTCAGGAGACTCTAGTGTTTGGAAGTTTAGCAACCCCTTTCCATATAAGTGTTATTCACAGTCCCTGCATTAGGCTACATCAAGAGGAAACAAAACTTAGAGATAGAACGTAGAACTACTGTATTGTGTCAAGTTTCAAGAAGCTAGCACAAACTGTGTTTGATTTAGAGATCCAACTGCATCTGTCAATATAGGAGAAAACAGAGTGAAACCTAAAAATTCAAACTGTTACTGCAAACGAATGCTTCAACCTAGGAGAACAAAACTTGGGCATCCAAGTTTGATTGGACTACTGCTCATTACTTGAAACTATCATGAAGGTCGGATGAAAAAATATATGTTGTGATTTCAGGAGACTGTAGTTTTTTGGCAGCCTAACAACGCCTTTCATTGAATGAGTTATTCTCCAGTCTCTGCTTAAGGCTACATCAAGAGGAAAAAACCTTAGATATAGAACGTAGAACTACTGTATTGTGTCAAGTTTCAAGAAGCTAGCACAAACCGTGTTGATTTTTAGTTCGTTCTTCATCTGTAAATATAGGAGAAAACAGAGTGAAACCTAAAAATTCAAAATGTTACTGCAAACGAATGCTTCAACCTAGGAGAACTAAACTTGGACATCCAAGTTTGATTGGTGTACTGCTCATTACTTGAAAGTATCATGAAGGTCGGAAGAAAAAATATATGTTTAGATTACAGGAGACTGTAGTTTTTTGGCAACCTAACAACGCATTTCCTTGAATGAGTTATTCACCAGTCTTTGCTTAAGACTACATCAAGAGGAAACAAACCTTAGAGATAGAACGTAGAACTACTGTATTGTGTCAAGTTTCAAGAAGCTAGCACAAACCATGTTGATTTAGAGTTCGAACTGCATCTGTCAATATAGGAGAAAACAGAGTGAAACCTAAAAATTCAAACTGTGACTGCAAACGAATGCTTCAACCTAGAAGAACGAAACTAGGGCATCCAAGTTTGATTGGTGTACTGCTCATTACTTGAAAGTATCATGAAGGTCAGAAGAAAAAATATATGTTGAGATTACAGGAGAGAGTAGTTTTTTGGCAACCTAACAACGCATTTCATTGAATGAGTTATTCGCCAGTCTTTGCTTAAGGCTACATCAAGAGGAAACAAACCTTAGAGATAGAACATAGAACTACTGTATTGTGTCAAGTTTCAAGAAGATAGCAAAAACCGTGTTGATTTAGAGTTCGAACTGCATCTGTCAATATAGGAGAAAACAGAGTGAAACCTAAAAATTCAAACTGTTCCTGGAAACGAATGCTTCAATCTAATAGAACTAAACTTGGGCATCCAAGTGGGATTGGTGTACTGATCATTACGTGAATGTATCATGAAGATTGGGTAAAAAAATATATGTTGAGATTTCAGGAGACTCTAGTGTTTGGAAGTTTGGCAACCCCTTTCCATATAAGTGTTATTCGCAGTCCCTGCTTTAGGCTACATCAAGAGGAAACAAAACTTAGAGATAGAACGTAGAACTACTGTATTGTGTCAAGTTTCAAGAAGCTAGCACAAACCTAGTTGATTTAGAGTTAGAACTGCATCTGTCAATATAGGAGAAAACAGAGTGAAACCTAAAAATTCAAACTGTTACTGCAAACGAATGCTTCAACCTAGGAGAACGAAACTTGGGCATCCAAGTTTGATTGGACTACTGCTCATTACTTGAAAGTATCATGAAGGTCGGATGAAAAAATATATGTTGTGATTTCAGGAGACTGTAGTTTTTTGGCAGCCTAACAACGCCTTTCATTGAATGAGTTATTCTCCAGTCTCTGCTTAAGGCTACATCAAGAGGAAAAAACCTTAGAGATAGAACGTAGAACTACTGTATTGTGTCAAGTTTCAAGAAGCTAGCACAAACCGTGTTGATTTTTAGTTCGTTCTTCATCTGTAAATATAGGAGAAAACAGAGTGAAACCTAAAAATTCAAAATGTTACTGCAAACGAATGCTTCAACCTAGGAGAACTAAACTTGGACATCCAAGTTTGATTGGTGTACTGCTCATTACTTGAAAGTATCATGAAGGTCGGAAGAAAAAATATATGTTGAGATTACAGGAGACTGTAGTTTTTTGGCAACCTAACAACGCATTTCCTTGAATGAGTTATTCACCAGTCTTTACTTAAGACTACATCAAGAGGAAACAAACCTTAGAGATAGAACGTAGAACTACTGTATTGTGTCAAGTTTCAAGAAGCTACCACAAACCATGTTGATTTAGAGTTCGAACTGCATCTGTCAATATAGGAGAAAACAGAGTGAAACCTAAAAATTCAAACTGTTCCTGGAAATGAATGCTTCAATCTAGGAGAACTAAACTTGGGCATCCAAGTGGGATTGGTGTACTGATCATTACGTGAATGTATCATGAAGATTGGATGAAAAAATATATGTTGAGATTTCAGGAGACTCTATTGTTTGGAAGTTTGGCAACCCCTTTCCATATAAGTGTTATTCGCAGTCCCTGCATTAGGCTACATCAAGAGGAAACAAAACTTAGACATAGAATGTAGAACTACTGTATTGTGTCAAGTTTCAAGAAGCTAGCACAAACTGTGTTTGATTTAGAGATCCAACTGCATCTGTCAATATAGGAGAAAACAGAGTGAAACCTAAAAATTCAAACTGTTACTGCAAACGAATGCTTCAACCTAGGAGAACGAAACTTGGGCATCCAAGTTTGATTGGTGTACTGCTCATTACTTGAAAGTATCATGAAGGTCGGAAGAAAAAAATATATGTTATGATTTCAGGAGACTGTAGTTTTTTGGCAGACTAACAATGCCTTTCATTGAATGATTTATTCTCCAGTCTCTGCTTAAGGCTACATCAAGACGAAAAAACCTTAGAGATAGAACGTAGAACTACTGTATTGTGTCAATTTTCAAGAAGCTAGCAGAAACCGTGTTTGATTTAGAGTTCGAACTGCATCTGTCAATATAGGAGAAAACAGAGTGAAACCTGAAAATTCAAACTGTTACAGCAAACGAATGCTTCAACCTAGAAGAACGAAACTAGGGCATCCAAGTTTGATTGGTGTACTGCTCATTACTTGAAAGTATCATGAAGGTCGGAAGAAAAAATATATGTTGAGATTACAGGAGACTGTAGTTTTTTGGCAACCTAACAACGCATTTCATTGAATGAGTTATTCGCCAGTCTTTGCTTAAGGCTACATCAAGACGAAACAAATCTTAGAGATAGAACGTAGAACTACTGTATTGTGTCAAGTTTCAAGAAGCTAGCACAAACCGTGTTGATTTAGAGTTCGAACTGCATCTGTCAATATAGGAGAAAACAAAGTGAAACCTAAAAATTCAAACTGTTCCTGGAAACGAATGCTTCAATCTAGGAGAACTAAACTTGGGCATCCAAGTGGGATTGCTGTACTGATCATTACGTGAATGTATCATGAAGATTGGATAAAAAAATATATGTTGAGATTTCAGGAGACTCTAGTGTTTGGAAGTTTGGCAAACCATTTCCATATAAGTGTTATTCGCAGTCTCTGCATTAGGCTACATAAAGAGGAAACAAAACTTAGAACGTAGAACTACTGTATTGTGTCAAGTTTCAAGAAGCTAGCACAAACTGTGTTTGATTTAGAGTTCGAACTGCATCTGTCAATATAGGAGAAAACAGAGTGAAACCTAAAAATTCAAAGTGTTACTGCAAACGAATGCTTCAACCTAGGAGAACGAAACTTGGGCATCCAAGTTTGATTGGTGTACTGCTCATTACTTGAAAGTATCATGAAGGTCGGAAGAAAAAATATATGTTGTGATTTCAGGAGACTGTAGTTTTTTGGCACCCTAACAATGCCTTTCATTGAATGTGTTATTCTCCAGTCTCTACTTAAGGCTACATCAAGAGGAAACAAACCTTAGAGATAGAACGTAGAACTACTGTATTGTGTCAAGTTTCAAGAAGATAGCACAAATCGTGTTGATTTAGAGTTTGAACTGCATCTGTCAATATAGGAGAAAACAGAGTGAAATCTAAAAATTCAAACTGTTACTGCAAACGAATGCTTCAACTTAGGAGAACAAAACTTGGGCATCCAAGTTTGATTAGTGTACTGCTCATTACTTGAAAGTATCATGAAGGTCGGAAGAAAAAATATATGTTGTGATTTCAGGAGACTGTAGTTTTTTGGCAGCCTAACAATGCCTTTCATTGAATGAGTTATTCTCCAGTCTCTGCTTGAGGCTCCATCAAGAGGAAACAAACCTTAGAGATAGAAGGTAGAACTACTGTATTGTGTCAAGTTTCAAGAAGCTAGCAGAAACCGTGTTTGATTTAGAGTTCGAACTGCATCTGTCAATATAGGAGAAAACAGAGTGAAACCTAAAAATTCAAACTGTTACTGCAAACGAATGCTTCAAACTAGAAGAAGGAAACTAGGGCATCCAAGTTTGATTGGTGTACTGCTCATTACTTGAAAGTATCATGAAGGTCGGAAGAAAAAATATATGTTGAGATTTCAGGAGACTGTAGTTTTTTGGAAGCCTAACAACGCCTTTCATTGAATGAGTTATTCTCCAGTCTCTGCTTAAGGCTACATCAAGAGGAAACAAACCTTAGAGATACATCGTAGAACTACTGTATTGTGTCAAGTTTCAAGAAGCTAGCACAAACCGTGTTGATTTAGAGTTCGTACTGCATCTGTCAATGTAGGAGAAAACAGAGTGAAACCTAAAAATTCAAACTGTTACTGCAAACGAATGCTTCAACCTAGGAGAACGAAACTTTGACATCCATGTTTGATTGGTGTACTGCTCATTACTTGAAAGTATCATGAAGGTCGGAAGAAAAAATATATGTTGAGATTACAGGAGACTGTAGATTTTTGCCAACCTAACAATGCCTTTCATTGAATGAGTTATTCACCAGTCTTTGCTTAAGACTACATCAAGAGGAAACAAACCTTAGAGATAGAACGTAGAACTACTCTATTGTGTCAAGTTTCAAGAAGCTAGAACAAACCATGTTGATTTAGAGTTCGAACTGCATCTGTCAATATAGGAGAAAACAGAGTGAAACCTAAAAATTCAAACTGTTACTGCAAACGAATGCTTCAACCTAGAAGAACGAAACTCGGGCATCCAAGTTTGATTGGTGTACTTATCATTACGTGAATGTATCATGAAGATTGGATGAAAAAATATATGTTGAGATTTCAGAGGACTCTAGTGTTTGGAAGTTTGGCAACCCCTTTCCATATAAGTGTTATTCGCAGTCCCTGCATTAGGCTACATCAAGAGGAAACACAACTTAGAGAGAGAACGTAGAACTACTGTATTGTGTCAAGTTTCAAGAAGCTAGCACAAACTGTGTTTGATTTAGAGATCGAACTGCATCTGTCAATATAGGAGAAAACAGAGTGAAACCTAAAAATTCAAACTGTTACTGCAAACGAATGCTTCAACCTAGGAGAACGAAACTTGGGCATCCAAGTTTGATTCGTGTACTGCTCATTACTTGAAAGTATCATGAAGGTCAGTAGGAAAAATATATGTTGAGATTTCAGGAGACTGTAGTTTTTTGGAAGCCTAACAACGCCTTTCATTGAATGAGTTATTCTCCAGTCTCTGCTTAAGGCTACATCAAGAGGAAAAAAGCCTTAGAGATAGAACGTAGAACTACTGTATTGTGTCAAGTTTCAAGAAACTAGCACAAACCGTGTTGATTTAGAGTTCGTACTGCATCTGTCAATATAGGAGAAAACAGAGTGAAACCTAAAAATTCAAACTGTTCCTGGAAACGAATGCTTCAATCTAGGAGAACTAAACTTGGGCATCCAAGTGGGATTGGTGTACTTATCATTACGTGAATGTATCATGAAGATTGGATGAAAAAAAATATGTTGAGATTTCAGGAGACTCTAGTGTTTTGAAGTTTGGCAACCCCTTTCCATATAAGTGTTATTCGCATTCCCTGCATTAGGCTACATCAAGAGGAAACAAAACTTAGAGAGAGAACGTAGAACTACTGTATTGTGTCAAGTTTCAAGAAGCTAGCACAAACTGTGTTTGATTTAGAGATCGAACTGCATCTGACAATATAGGAGAAAACAGAGTGAAACCTAAAAATTCAAAGTGTTACTCAAACGAATGCTTCAACCTAGGAGAACGAAATTTGAGCATCCAAGTTTGATTGGTGTACTGCTCATTACTTGAAAGTATCATGAAGGTCGGAAGAAAAAATATATGTTGTGATATCAGGAGACTGTAGTTTTTTGGCACCCTAACAATGCCTTTCATTGAATGAGTTATTCTCCAGTCTCTGCTTAAGGCTACATCAAGAGGAAACAAACCTTAGAGATAGAACGTAGAACTACTGTATTGTGTCAAGTTTCAAGAAGCTAGCAGAAACCGTGTTTGATTTAGAGTTCGAACTGCAGCTGTCAATATACGAGAAAACAGAGTGAAACCTAAAAATTCAAACTTTTACTGCAAACGAATGCTTCAACCTAGGAGAACAAAATTTGGGCATCCAAGTTTGATTGGTGTACTGCTCATTACTTGAAAGTATCATGAAGGTCGGAAGAAAAAATATATGTTGAGATTACAGAAGACTGTAGTTTTTTGCAACCTAACAACGCCTTTCATTGAATGAGTTATTCACCAGACTTTGCTTAAGACTACATCAAGAGGAAACAAACCTTAGAGATAGAACGTAGAACTACTGTATTGTGTCAAGTTTCAAGAAGCTAGCACATATCGTGTTGATTTAGTGTTCGAACTGCATCTGTCAATATAGGAGAAAACAGAGTGAAACCTAAAAATTCAAACTGTTACTGCAAACGAATGCTTCAAACTAGGAGAACTAAACTTGGGCTTCCAAGTTTGATTGGTGTACTGCTCATTACTTGAAAGTATCATGAAGGTCGGAAGAAAAAATATATGTTGAGATTTCAGGAGACTGTAGTTTTTTGGCAGCCTAACAACGCCTTTCATTGAATGAGTTATTCTCCAGTCTCTGCTTAAGGCTACATCAAGAGGAAACAAACCTTAGAAATACAACGTAGAACTACTGTATTGTGTCAAGTTTCAAGAAACTAGCACAAACCGTGTTGATTTAGAGTTCGTACTGCATCTGTCAATATAGGAGAAAACAGAGTGAAACCTAAAAATTCAAACTGTTCCTGGAAACGAATGCTTCAATCTAGGAGAACTAAACTTGGGCATCCAAGTGGGATTGGTGTACTTATCATTACGTGAACGTATCACGAAGATTGGATGAAAAAATATATGTTGAGATTTCAGGAGACTCTAGTGTTTGGAAGTTTGGAAACCCCTATCCATATAAGTGTTATTCGCAGTCCCTGCATTAGGCTACATCAAGAGAAAACAAAACTAAAATAGAACGTAGAACTACTGTATTGTGTCAAGTTTCAAGAAGCTAGCAAAAACTGTGTTTGATTTAGAGTTCGAACTGCATCTGTCAATATGGAGAAAACAGAGTGAAACCTAAAAATTCAAACTGTTACTGCAAACGAATGCTTCAACCTAGGAGAACGAAACTTGGGCATCCAAGTTTCATTGGTGTACTGCTCATTACTTGAAAGTATCATGAAGGTCGGAAGAAAAAATATATGTTGAGATTACAGGAGACTGTAGTTTTTTGCCAACCTAACAACGCCTTTCATTGAATGAGTTATTCACCAGTCTTTGCTTAACACTACATCAAGGAGAAACAAACCTTAGAGATAGAACGTAGAACTACTGTATTGTGTCAAGGTTCAAGAAGCTAGCACAAACCGTGTTGATTTAGAGTTCGAACTGCATCTGTCAATATAGGAGAAAACAGAGTGAAACCTAAAAATTCAAACTGTTACTGCAAACGAATGCTTCAACCTAGGAGAACGAAACTTGGGCATCCAAGTTTGATTGGTGTACTGCTCATTACTTTAAAGTATCATGAAGGTCGGAAGAAAAAATATATGTTGAGATTACAGGAGACTGTAGTTTTTTGGCAACCTAACAATGCATTTCATTGAATGAGTTATTCGCCAGTCTTTGCTTAAGACTACATCAAGAGGAAACAAACCTTAGAGAAAGAACGTAGAACTACTGTATTGTGTCAAGTTTCAAGAAGCTAGCACAAACCGTGTTGATTTAGAGTTCGAACTGCATCTGTCAATATAGGAGAAAACAGAGTGAAACCTAAAAATTCAAACTGTTCCTGGAAACGAATGCTTCAATCTAGGAGAACTAAACTTGGGCATCCAAGTGGGATTGGTGTACTGATCATTACGTGAATGTATCATGAAGATTGGATGAAAAAATATATGTTGAGATTTCAGGAGACTCTAGTGTTTGGAAGTTTGGCAACCCCTTTCCATTTAAGTGTTATTCGCAGTCCCTGCATTAGGCTACATCAAGAGGAAACAAAACTTAGAGAGAGAACGTAGAACTACTGTATTGTGTCAAGTTTCAAGAAGCTAGCAGAAACCGTGTTTGATTTAGAGTTCGAACTGCATCTGTCAATATAGGAGAAAACAGAGTGAAACCTAAAAATTCAAACATTTACTGCAAACGAATGCTTCAACCTAGGAGAACAAAATTTGGGCATCCAAGTTTGATGGGTGTACTGCTCATTACTTGAAAGTATCGTGAAGGTCGGAAGAAAAAATATATGTTGAGATTACAGGAGACTGTAGTTTTTTGCCAACCTAACAACGCCTTTCATTGAATGAGTTATTCACCAGACATTGCTTAAGACTACATCAAGAGGAAACAAACCTTAGAGATAGAACGTAGAACTACTGTATTGTGTCAAGTTTCAAGAGGCTAGCAAAAATCGTGTTGATTTAGAGATCGAACTGCATCTGTCAATATAGGAGAAAACAGAGTGAAACCTAAAAATTCAAACTGTTACTGCAAACGAATGCTTCAACCTAGGAGAACAAAACTTGGGCATCCAAGTTTGATTGGTGTACTGCTCATTATTTGAAAGTATCATGAAGGTCGGAAGAAAAAATATATGTTGAGATTACAGGAGACTGTAGTTTTTGCCAACCTAACAACGCCTTTCATTGAATGAGTTATTCACCAGTCTTTGCTTAAGACTACATCAAGAGGAAACAAACCTTAGAGACAGAACGTAGAACTACTGTATTGTGTCAAGTTTCAAGAAGCTACCACAAACCGTGTTGATTTAGAGTTCGAACTGCATCTGTCAATATAGGAGAAAACAGAGTGAAACCTAAAAAATCAAACTGTTACTGCAAACAAATGCTTCAACCTAGAAGAACGAAACTAGGGCATCCAAGTTTGATTGGTGTACTGCTCATTACTTGAAAGTATTATGAAGGTCGGAAGAAAAAATATATGTTGAGATTACAGGAGACTGTAGTTTTTTGCCAACCTAACAACGCCTTTCATTGAATGAGTTATTCACCAGTCTTTGCTTAAGACTACATCAAGAGGAAACAAACCTTAGAGATAGAACGTAGAACTACTGTATTGTGTCAAGTTTCAAGAAGCTAGCACAAACCATGTTGATTTAGAGTTCGAACTTCATCTGTCAATATATTAGAAAACAGAGTGAAACCTAAAAATTCAAACTGTTACTGCAAACGAATGCTTCAACCTAGAAGAACGAAACTAGGGCATCCAAGTTTGATTGGTGTACTGCTCATTACTTGAAAGTATCATGAAGGTTGGAAGAAAAAATATATGTTGTGATTTCAGGAGACTGTAGTTTTTTGGCAGCCTAACAACGCCTTTCATTGCATGAGTTATTCTCCAGTCTCTGCTTAAGGCTACATCAAGAGGAAACAAACCTTAGAGATAGAACGTAGAACTACTGTATTGTGTCAAGTTTCAAGAAGCTAGCACAAACCGTGTTGATTTAGAGTTCGTACTGCATCTGTCAATATAGAAGAAAACAGAGTGAAACCTAAAAATTCAAACTGTTCGTGGAAACGAATGCTTCAATCTAGGAGAACTAAACTTGGGCATCCAAGTGGGATTGGTTTACTGATCATTACGTGAATGTATCATGAAGATTGGATGAAAAAATATATGTTGAGCTTTCAGGAGACTCTAGGGTTTGGAAGTTTGGCAACCCCTTTCCATATAAGTGTTATTCGCATTCCCTGCATTAGGCTACATCAAGAGGAAACAAAACTTAGAGATAGAACGTAGAACTACTGTATTGCGTCAAGTTTCAAGAAGCTAGCACAAACCGTGTTGATTTAGAGTTCGAACTGCATCTGTCAATATACGAGAAAACAGAGTGAAACCTAAAAATTCAAACTGTTCCTGGAATTGAATGCTTCAATCTAGGAGAACTAAACTTGGGCATCCAAGTGGGATTGGTGTACTGATCATTACGTGAATGTATCATGAAGATTGGTTAAAAAAAAATGTTGAGATTTCAGGAGACTCTATTGTTTGGAAGTTTGGCAACCCCTTTCCCTATAAGTGTTGTTCGCAGTCCCTGCATTAGGCTACATCAAGAGGAAACAAAACTTAGAGATAGAACGTAGAACTACTGTATTGTGTCAAGTTTCAAGAAGCTAGCACAAACTGTGTTTGATTTAGAGATCGAACTGCATCTGTCAATATAGGAGAAAACAGAGTGAAACCTAAAAATTCAAACTGTTACTGCAAACGAATGCTTCAACCTAGGAGAACGAAACTTGGGCATCCAAGTTTGATTGGTGTACTGCTCATTACTTGAAAGTATCATGAAGGTCGGAAGAAAAAAATATATGTTGTGATTTCAGGAGACTGTAGTTTTTGGCAGACTAACAATGCCTTTCATTGAATGAGTTATTCTCCAGTCTCTGCTTAAGGCTACATCAAGACGAAACAAACCTTAGAGATATAACGTAGAACTACTGTATTGTGTCAAGTTTCAAGAAGCTAGCAGAAACCGTGTTTGATTTAGAGTTCGAACTGCATCTGTCAATATAGGAGAAAACAGAGTGAAACCTAAAAATTCAAACTGTTACTGCAAACGAATGCTTCAACCTAGAAGTACGAAACTTGGGCATCCAAGTTTGATTGGTGTACTGCTCATTACTTGAAAGTATCATGAAGGTCGGAAGAAAAAATATATGTTGTGATTTCAGGAGACTGTAGTTTTTTGGCAGCCTAACAACGCCTTTCATTGAATGAGTTATTCTCCAGTCTCTGCTTAAGGCTACATCAAGAGGAAACAAACCTTAGAGATAGAACGTAGAACTACTGTATTGTGTCAAGTTTCAAGAAGCTAGCACAAACCATGTTGATTTAGAGTTCGAACTGCATCTGTCAATATAGGAGAAAACAGAGTGAAACCTAAAAATTCAAACTGTTCCTGGAAACGAATGCTTCAAGCTAGGAGAACTAAACTTGGGCATCCAAGTGGGATTGGTGTACTTATCATTACGTGAATGTATCATGAAGATTGGATGAAAAAATATATGTTGAGATTTCAGGAGACTCTAGTGTTTGGAAGTTTGGCAAACCCCTTCCATATAAGTGATATTCGCAGTCCCTGCATTAGGCTACATCAAGAGGAAACAAAACTTAGAGAGAGAACGTAGAACTACTGTATTGTGTCAAGTTTCAAGAAGCTAGCAGAAACCGTGTTTGATTTAGAGTTCGAACTGCATATGTCAATATAGGAGAAAACAGAGTGAAACCTAAAAATTCAAACATTTACTGCAAACGAATGCTTCAACCTAGGAGAACAAAATTTGGGCATCCAAGTTTGATGGGTGTACTGCTCATTACTTGAAAGTATCATGAAGGTCGGAAGAAAAAATATATGTTGAGATTACAGGAGACTGTAGTTTTTTGCCAACCTAACAACGCCTTTCATTGAATGAGTTATTCACCAGACATTGCTTAAGACTACACCAAGAGGAAACAAACCTTAGAGATAGAACGTAGAACTACTGTATTGTGTCAAGTTTCAAGAGGCTAGCACAAATCGTGTTGATTTAGTGTTCGAACTGCATTTGTCAATATAGGAGAAAACAGAGTGAAACCTAAAAATTCAAACTGTTACTGCAAACGAATGCTTCAAACTAGGAAAACGAAACTTGGGCTTCCAAGTTTGATTGGTGTACTGCTCATTACTTGAAAGTATCATGAAGGTCGGAAAAAAAAATATATGTTGTGATTTCAGGAGACTGTAGTTTTTTGGCAGCATAACAATGCCTTTCATTGAATGAGTTATTCTCCAGTCTCTGCTTGAGGCTCCATCAAGAGGAAACAAACCTTAGAGATAGAACGTAGAACTACTGTATTGTGTCAAGTTTCAAGAAGCTAGCAGAAACCGTGTTTGATTTAGAGTTCGAACTGCATCTGTCAATATAGGAGAAAACAGAGTGAAACCTAAAAATTCAAACTGTTACTGCAAACGAATGCTTCAAACTAGAAGAAGGAAACTAGGGCATCCAAGTTTGATTGGTGTACTGCTCATTACTTGAAAGTATCATGAAGGTCGGAAGAAAAAATATATGTTGAAATTTCAGGAGACTGTAGTTTTTTGGCAGCCTAACAACGCCTTTCATTGAATGAGTTATTCTCCAGTCTCTGCTTAAGGCTACATCAAGAGGAAACAAACCTTAGAAATACAACGTAGAACTACTGTATTGTGTCAAGTTTCAAGAAGCTACCACAAACCGTGTTGATTTAGAGTTCGAACTGCATCTGTCAATATAGGAGAAAACAGAGTGAAACCTAAAAAATCAAACTGTTACTGCAAACAAATGCTTCAACCTAGAAGAACGAAACTAGGGCATCCAAGTTTGATTGGTGTACTGCTCATTACTTGAAAGTATTATGAAGGTCGGAAGAAAAAATATATGTTGAGATTACAGGAGACTGTAGTTTTTTGCCAACCTAACAACGCCTTTCATTGAATGAGTTATTCACCAGTCTTTGCTTAAGACTACATCAAGAGGAAACAAACCTTAGAGATAGAACGTAGAACTACTGTATTGTGTCAAGTTTCAAGAAGCTAGCACAAACCATGTTGATTTAGAGTTCGAACTTCATCTGTCAATATATTAGAAAACAGAGTGAAACCTAAAAATTCAAACTGTTACTGCAAACGAATGCTTCAACCTAGAAGAACGAAACTAGGGCATCCAAGTTTGATTGGTGTACTGCTCATTACTTGAAAGTATCATGAAGGTTGGAAGAAAAAATATATGTTGTGATTTCAGGAGACTGTAGTTTTTTGGCAGCCTAACAACGCCTTTCATTGCATGAGTTATTCTCCAGTCTCTGCTTAAGGCTACATCAAGAGGAAACAAACCTTAGAGATAGAACGTAGAACTACTGTATTGTGTCAAGTTTCAAGAAGCTAGCACAAACCGTGTTGATTTAGAGTTCGTACTGCATCTGTCAATATAGAAGAAAACAGAGTGAAACCTAAAAATTCAAACTGTTCGTGGAAACGAATGCTTCAATCTAGGAGAACTAAACTTGGGCATCCAAGTGGGATTGGTTTACTGATCATTACGTGAATGTATCATGAAGATTGGATGAAAAAATATATGTTGAGCTTTCAGGAGACTCTAGGGTTTGGAAGTTTGGCAACCCCTTTCCATATAAGTGTTATTCGCATTCCCTGCATTAGGCTACATCAAGAGGAAACAAAACTTAGAGATAGAACGTAGAACTACTGTATTGCGTCAAGTTTCAAGAAGCTAGCACAAACCGTGTTGATTTAGAGTTCGAACTGCATCTGTCAATATACGAGAAAACAGAGTGAAACCTAAAAATTCAAACTGTTCCTGGAATTGAATGCTTCAATCTAGGAGAACTAAACTTGGGCATCCAAGTGGGATTGGTGTACTGATCATTACGTGAATGTATCATGAAGATTGGTTAAAAAAAAATGTTGAGATTTCAGGAGACTCTATTGTTTGGAAGTTTGGCAACCCCTTTCCCTATAAGTGTTGTTCGCAGTCCCTGCATTAGGCTACATCAAGAGGAAACAAAACTTAGAGATAGAACGTAGAACTACTGTATTGTGTCAAGTTTCAAGAAGCTAG